>NC_066567.1:2516974-2526974 GCF_024679095.1 Eriocheir sinensis | reverse complement strand
CTCTAGAAGAAACCATCAAGTGAATCAAGAATGAGTTCCGGGGGGCAGCATGAGCCAAGCATAACTGGCGCCACTGTAAAAAAAAGTTGCCTGCGCCATGACGTTCTTGGGCCGACCACCTGGTCCCTGAAGAAAGCCTACCGGTGTTACAGGCTTGGATGTAAATAAAAAGTAAGAGTATGTTAAGTCTATTATGTTATGTGGCTGCAGGTTAAGTAGGGCGAGCGCGTGTTAACTGAAGTCAGAGCATATTAATAATTACTTAACGTGTCCATGCTTTTGTGAGTCTTAGCTAATAAAGTCGACGCAGGAAATAATACGAAATTGAGATATATGAATAGCTCTATATAGAACAGATACAATGAAAAACTATAATAAACATATACACAAATAAATAAATAGAGAATATATAAAAACAAACTAAAAAAACTAAAAACAAAATCAATCAAAAATAAATATCCTCACACTTACTTTTCGCCAATATTATTATTTTTTTTTTACAATGCAAGACTTCACACACACACACACACACACACACACACACACACACACACACACAAAGCCCTTTCAGTTAATGCATAAATTTGAGCTCCGAAAATGTTCTCTTCACTATCACGAGCAGGAGGAGGAGGAGGAGGAGGAGGAGGAGGAGGAGGAGGAGGATTGTGCTGTGAGAGTCAAGTTATCCAACCAAGTGGAAATAAATTAACTGGCAACTTCTGTACCATCCTCTCTCTCTCTCTCTCTCTCTCTCTCTCTTAGGTAAATAACAGTAACAACTATGACGATAATAGAGTAGTAGTAGTAGTAAGTAATAGTAATAATGATAATAATAATAATAATAATAATAATAATAATAATAATAATAATAATAATAATAATAATAATAAATAAAGAGAAGGAGAATAAAGAGGAAGAAGAGGGAAAGGAAGGTGAGGGAAGGGAGGAGGAGGAAGAGAAGGGAAAGGAAGGGAATGAAGGAGGAAGAGGAGGAAGAGAAGGAAGAGGAGGGAAAGAAAATTGAGGGAAAGGAAAGGAAGGGAAGGGACGGAAAAGGAGAAAGAAGAGAAGGAAGAGGAGGAATGTAAGGTAGGGGAAGAAGAGGAAAAGGATGAAAGGGAAGGGAAGGAAAAGAAGAAAGAAGAGAAGGAAGAGGAGGAAGGTAAGGTAAGGGAAGAAGAGGAAAAGGATGGAAGGGAAGGTAATGGAGGAGCAAGAAATGGAAGGGGAGGAAAGGACGGTAAGGGCGGGAGAGGAAGAAGAGGAGGAGGAGGAGGCGGAGAAAAAATAAAAGCCACAAGCTGATAAAAAAAATGCATCGGAAAATAATGTTGAGGGAGAAGAATTTAAGGATTTTTGAATATTAGATCACAGAGTTTTCTTACTTTCTGGCTTGGAATTTTCCGAAATGAATATTATGAAAAGTTTCCCGGAATATTCATCGCATTGTGGCGCTCATTTGCCGAACATTGCGCGTGTTAAGACTTTTTCGATAGAGTGAGCGGCGGCGGCGAGCTACGAGCCTATTAAAGTATCGAGTCATTTTCAATATCGAGGAAAAGGGAAGAAAAAAGACCTCCACGGCTTTAGTTATGAAAAAAATATATATAAAGATGGGAATTTTATGTATGGTCTACTTGAAACCAAAGCCGTATGTTCAAATACTTAAAGACCTGAGAAATTTATGCTATACGGCTATTAGACTCAAAGAAAAGTGAACATGTGTCTGCACTGGTAAAAAAAATAGTGAGTTTTAATCCTACTTTAAAAAATCTTCATTGTACGTTCAAAGGTTTAATGAACTCATAAAATGATGGTATTCGTTTATCAAATATTAAAAAGGAGTGCATGTGGACGGAGCTGCTTTTGGTATTCAGAAATGGTTACACTTTTATTTTAACTTATCAAAATATTGTCCACAACCATGCGAATGAGGGAAACATTTTTTTTTTACGTCTTCGTCTATAGCGCCGGTAGGCTTTCTTCATGGGCCTGGTGGTCGCCCAAGCCCGTTATGGCGCAGGCAATTTTTTATTTATTTTTTATAGTGGCGCCATTTTTTCTTGGCTCATGCCGCCCCCCCCTGGAGCTCATTATTGATTCACTTGGACGGTTTCTTCTAGAGTCCGGGTTGACGGGTGGCCTTCAGGACAGCATGTGGGTAGTCTTAGGCCACTCGGCGCTGAGTGAAAAATCCCAGGTGGTAGCGTGGGGATTCGAACCCGCGTCGTCTAGTACACGGTGAATGCAGGGCCCGCACGCTAACCATTCAGCCACCGCCTATCCTGTTTACTATAAAAAGCAATGGAACGACACTGCTTTATGGATGTAAAGTATAGATGGTTGTTTAATCTTTTCTTATCAAATGTAAAAATATCACAAAAGGTCGAAGAACTGAAGAAATGACGATTTATATTAATATTGCCCTGAAGAAGAAAATAGAGTTAATATCCATTCATTTAGCCATCAAGAAAGAAGTGATGGCACGTTCTTTATTAAAATTTACATTCCGTCCGTCCAAATACTTAATTAAACGTTGAGAAAATGACGATGAATATTTATTAGCCCTGAGGATAAACAAAAATGATATCTACTCATTTAGTTTTTAAGGAAGATGTGTTAGCTTTTTCCTCTTATTGAAATCTAAATTCTGTTTGTTTGAACATTCATGCATTAAAAAAAGTACGATGTATATTAATGGAGCCGGAAATTGATAAAAAAAAAAAAAGATAAAAACGGAGCTATACTGCTTTTCATATTAAAGGGAGAAAAATTGTTGTTTTATTCCTCTCAACTCAAATGAAAACTGTGCACGGCCTCGGCTTTGAGCGGTGAGAAAACTACGACGCATATTTGGTGTTTAATGTTCCGGCGCGGTGCCACTGAACCGGAGTCTGTGCGAGCCTTCTATCATTACCGTAAAATCTAAACTCTTCGCTCATACCTTCAGGTATTAATAAAAAAGATGATATTAAAATCATTCATCTCTAAAACGTATCGTCACTGAATCAAAAAGTATTCCTGCATTTTTTATTTCTATATAATCCATTTTCTCTTTCAAAACCCAAATCTCTACGCTCAAGGATCTAAGAAATAAAAAAATGTCGATAAACGCTAAAGAAAATAAGAAAACGATAATAAATACGACTTTAATAATAAAACGAATGGATATCAAACCAAAGTATATCTGAAAACGGTTTATATATTTAACTTTTATTATATATTTTCTCTGTCAGACTCAAACCTCTACGTTCACGCACCTACGAAATAAAGATATTAATGATAAGTACAAATATAATCCAAATCTTATATATATTAAACTAAACTACTCCCACAAAGTTTATATATCTATTTTTTTATTATATATTCTCTATCAGACTGAATTAATTACGTTTAAGTACCTAAGAAATAAAAGAATAACGATATATATTCATTTGATCCTAAAACGTACTATCATTAAACTAAATTCTCCCTCCAAGGCAGTTTATCTATTTATTTATTATCAAACATTTTATCTATAAACTTGAGCCTCAACGATTAAGCACCCAAGAAATAAGACTTAGAATAACGATGAAAGCATATTTAATCCTAAACGTATGGACATAAAACTTAATTGTTCCCGCAAACGATTTTTATATATCAATTTATTTTCATCTTTTTTCTCTATAAACTCAAACCTCTCCGCTCAGTCACCTAAGAAATAAGAGAATGACAAAGTATACCTTTCTGATCCTAAAACGTATCAATACTAAGTTTAAATATATACTCCTCAAAACTATTTTTTTTCTATCTATTTACTATCATATATTTTTTCTATAAACTCCAAGCTCTCCGTTCAAGGACCTAAGAAATAATGGAGTCACGAGGGATACTTATTTGACCCTAAAACGTATTGATATCCAACTAAATTATTCCCCAAAACACTTTATACATTTATTCCTTATTATCCATTTTCTTTATAAACTCCAACCTTTCCGTTCAAGCACCCAAGAAATAAGAGAATGGCGACGAATTCTTATTGAATACCAAAACGTAGCGCCGCTGAACCAGATTATTTATGCAAACTGCTTCGTGTGGGAGGCTTGGGGCGCGGAGGGAGGAGAGTGAGGGAGAGGAAGGGAGAGGAAGGTGAGGACTCTTGTTAATCTTTATGCAAACCACTCTACGCCGTGGAGTTTATAGGCATTAGTCCATTAAGGAGGTAATTTCTGATACACGCGGCCCTCCTGCCCTCCCCTCTCGCTGCCAAACTTGCTATTTATCGCCGTGCTGTGTTTATAGCGTGCAAAGGCCACTCGCACACAGTTTACATTGATTTTCGCCTTAGTCGTGAATTTAGTGAAGTCTCTCCTTAATAAAGACCGGCGCCGCCAAGAAAAATGGGAAGTAATGTAGACGGGTTGCCAGTGCTTGCCGAGTGTGTGGGTTTTTCTTTTTGTTTGAGAAATACGAAAGAAGAACGAACAGAAGGAAAGGAGGGAAGAGAGAAATAGAAAATGGATAAGGAAAAAAAAAAGGAAAAAGAAGGTATAGTTTAAGGTTTATTATTATGGAAAAGAAGAGGGAAAGAAAAAGGAAAATGAGAAAAAAGGGATATAGAGGGTATATTCTTAGTTATCAAATCGTTATCATCATTACCACTTCACAACTACTACTACTACTACTACTACTACTACTACTACTACTACTACTACTACTACTACTACTACTACTACTACTACGACTACTACTGTTATTTCTACCACTGTTATTCCTGCTGCTACCATTTACGTTATTATCGCCATCCTCTTTATCCGGCTTTCCTTATATTCCCTTCCTTTACCAACATATATTTTCTCCTTTCCCGGCCAGCCCCAGCGGCGAGGCGGGCGGACAGTGTTGCCAAGCCATTTGTTACAAACTTTTGATCCCCTTACTTACGGCCTCGACAGTGTTGCCACCTCTAGCCCACTCAGGATTACGACTACTACTGCTGCTACTACTACTACTACTACTACTACTACTACTACTATTGAGGATGGGAGGGAATATGTTTAGGAAAGGAGTTAGATAATATAAACTGTTGAACAATTTCCTACCCTCTCTCTCTCTCTCTCTCTCTCTCTCTCTCTTTATAGATTCAGTGTCAATAGTTTTATTTTCCATCTCACTGCGTATCGTATTGGGACACACACACACACACACACACACACACACACACACACACACACACACACACGGATATTACAAGGCGACGAGGAGGAAGAGAACGAGGGAAAATATAAAGAGAAAGAGAAGCAGGAGGAGGATAAAGAGGAGGAGGAGGAAGAGGAGGAGGAGGAGGACATTTAAAAGGCCTCTTGACCCCTTACAGCTAAACGAAATGACCTAAAAATGGCGAAAGAAACAAAAGACAAACGCCACTCAAGTATTAATCTCCCCAAGAGGCTTTTTTGGAGGAGGAGGAGGAGGAGGAGGAGGTGCGATGGGAAGAAAGGAAGAGCAATGCAAGAAGAGTCGGGAGGAGGATAAAGATGAGAGAGAGAGAGAGAGAGAGAGAGAGAGAGAGAGTATTCAACACTCTTTTTATGGGGAGGCGGTGGCTGAACAGATAGCGAGACGGCCCCGCGTTCAGGAGGACGCGCGTTCAATCCCCGACCGGTGCCACCAAGCTGGGATTTTTCAGCCGCCGCCGAGTGGCTTAAAACTACCCACATGCTGTCCAGAAGACCACCTATCAACCCGGATTCTAGATTCTAGGATTAAAGATGAGCTCCGGGAGGGCAGGATGAGCCAATGCAAGATGGCGCCACTATAAACACTCGCCTGCGCCAGAACGGGCTGGGCCGACCATCAGGCCCCACCGGGAAGAAGCCTTGGACCGACCATCAGGATCCACCGGGAAGAAGCCTACCGGCGCAATAGGCCGCGACGTAAAAAAATAAAAAAATAAATAAATCATCCAACTCCTTTCCTATTCCTATTCTTTCCCATCCTCAGTAGTAGTAGTAGTAGTAGTAGTAGGAGAAAATACATAGGTCACTCTATTCTAAATGTTGTAACGTTCGCCAGCTTCCAGTCTCCAGGGACCTCGGTCGGTGGTAGTCACTGATGCAATATGAGAGTAAGCGGCTTAAGCATTTACCATTTGGAATCTTTAAACAACCTCGCGTATAAATTGTTGGCTTCTATTGACTTATTCGTGTCGAGGCTATTTAGGTGCATCTGTTTTTCGTAAAAGCGTGCAATGGGAGGCATTTCTAAATATTTCGTCGCCCAAGTCCACACATTTGACAAGGCTTTCGTGGGAGTTGTGGGCATTTCCAGGGGTAGTTTTATGGCCCTGGTGGTAGTTTGACCCCTCCTCTGTACCGTGAACCTAAAATAACGATCATAATAACCCGACTGAGCTCCCTTTTCGGCCTTTGGAAATAGCTGATGTGACAGCCGAAAACGTCTAATAATACAGCCGAAAACGTCTAATAATACAGCCGAAAGTGTCTAATAATACAGCCGAAAGTGTCTAATAATACAGCCGAAAACGTCTAATAATACAGCCGAAAGTGTCTAATAATACAGCCGAAAACGTCTAATAATACAGCCGAAAACGTCTAATAATACAGCCGAAAACGTCTAATAATACAGCCGAAAGTGTCTAATAATACAGCCGAAAGTGTCTAATAATACAGCCGAAAACGTCTAATAATACAGCCGAAAACGTCTAATAATACAGCCGAAAACGTCTAATAATACAGCCGAAAACGTCTAATAATACAGCCGAAAACGTCTAATAATACAGCCGAAAACGTCTAATAATACAGCCGAAAACGTCTAATAATACAGCCGAAAACGTCTAATAATACAGCCGAAAACGTCTAATAATACAGCCGAAAACGTCTAATAATACAGCCGAAAACGTCTAATAATACAGCCGAAAACGTCTAATAATACAGCCGAAAACGTCTAATAATACAGCCGAAAACGTTTAATAATACAGCCGAAAACGTTTAATAATACAGCCGAAAACGTCTAATAATACAGCCGAAAGTGTCTAATAATACAGTCCAGTGGCGTGATCCCCTTGGCGGCCAGGCTCGCGGGAAGGCCTCGGTGATGTCAGCCGCGAACACGGACGGAATTTATTTTCTGTATTTTAGCCGCGTGTCTGTTGCCCTGTGTCAGCACGGCGCTTTCGTCTGTCAGGGACCAGTACTGTTTTTCTAAAGCTTATCGTAGTTCTGATATACGCATGTCAAGAATTTTTGGGGGTAGATTTGGGTTCGCGCGCACTCCCCTTCCCTCAGTTACTTTGTCGGATGAGGGCCCTGCACGCTCCGAGGCTGTGGTGGTAGTGTTCACATGCTTCATCAGTGTTGTTTTCCTTGAAGTTTATATGCCCTTCTGACTTCGGTGTTACTCCATGCTGGATTCGTGGCAATACCAGTTCTAGTTTTCATGGGAGCCGTTGTCCTCTCTGCCTCTAGGAGTTTGCCCTTCAAGACAACGCGTGGAGATGCGTTGTCTATGGGAGCCTGGGAGGGGAATTTAAGTCATCACAAGTTGCACGGAGGCCACGCGTTGCTACAGAGTATGTCCCAAACTTTACCTTTTACCTTTGTTCCCATGTATATCCATTTCTTTTCTTCAGTTTTGTGTCTTTCTGTCTCAGTGTCTGTGTCTGTATTTGTCTGTTTGTTTGTCTGTCTGTCCATCTGTCTGTCACTCTGCCTGTCTGTCTGTCTGTTTGCCTGTCTGTCTGTGTCTGTTTGCCTGCCCGCATGTCTGTCTGTCTGTTCCTCTCTCAAATGTGCTATTTTTCATTTATTTTTTTCGCTTCACGCGGAAAGCATCAGCGAACATTTGGAAGGTAATTAAGCTGAAGAATTTCCCAAAACCAAACTTTATTGGAGCGACTAAATTAAATCGTTGAGCTGGTTGGCCTTAATGCCGCGCCGCCCGGCTGATTCATTTACGGGCTTTTTCGTATTAGTGACGATAAACGTTTTAACTCTGGTAATGGTACTGCAACTACTCTACTACCACTACTACTACCACGACGACTACGACTATTACCACCACTACTATTACGTTAACTACTAGCACTGTTACTATTGCAGCTACTACCATTTCTTATCATTTTGGTGGTACTACTACTACTACTACTACTACTACTACTACTACTACTACTACAACTACTACTACTGTCACTAATACTCTTCCACTTCTCTTACTATTACTACTACCACCACTACTACTACTACTACTACTACTACAACTACTATTCCTCCTCTTCCTCTTACTCCTTCTACTTATAATATATCACACATTTAAGTTCGGCGTGCGTGCGTAAGTAATAAATTCCCTAAGTAACATATGCTTCCATTATTCTAACTTTCCATTATTGGAGACATAGAGCTCTCTCTCTCTCTCTCTCTCTCTCTCTCTCTCTCTCTCTCTCTCTCTCTCATATATTTGAAAAGAAAAATAGTATAAAGGGGAAAGAGTAAGAAGATGAAAGGGAAAATAGAGGAAGAGAAGAAGGAAAAGAAGAAGAGGAAGAAGAAGAAGAAGAAGAAAAAGAGGAAGAAGAAGAAGAAAGAGAAGATGCTAATGATGGTTTTGATGGTGATGAAGTATAAAAAAAATGACAAAGAGGAAGAAGATGGAAAACAAGAATCAACATCAGAAGAAAGGAGACGAGGAAGAAAAAGATGAAGAAGGGATGAAGAAAAAGAGAAATAAATAATAATAGTGATGATGAAGCAGAAAAACAAGAGAAAGAAGAAGGAAAATCCGAAGAATGAGAGGCAACAATAAAGAGAAGACGAAGAAAAAAGAAAAAAAGAAAAGAAGAAAATAGAAGACAAAATAATAATGATGAGAATGAAGCAGAAAAATAAAGGAGAGAAGAAGGAAAAGCCGAAGAATCAGAGGCAACTGGGGAAGAGAAGAACACAAAAGAAAAAGAAGACAAGAAGAAAAAGTAAAATAAAAAGACTGATGATGATGAAGCAGAAAAAATAAGGGAAAGAAGAAGAAGGAAAAACCGAAGAATCAGAGACATCAACAACAACAAAAAAGACTCGCCGAAGAAAAAAGACAAAAAAAAGACAAGAAGAAAAAAGTAAAGACAACAGCATCATTACAGAAAAATAAGAAAAAAATCAAGAGGTAAGAAAGTCAAAAGCTGCCATGTCGAAATAATTGTGTAACTTTAAATCCTAAAAAAAAAAAAAAAAAAAGTCTGACACACAAGCAACCTTGAAAACGTTCCCAGAGAGGAGGAGGAGGAGGAGGACGAAATTAATAACAAAGATGGGAAGCAAGAAAGAAAAAAAAAAGAAGTTAAGTTGGATGATGAAATGTTCTGAAGGAGGAGGAGGAGGAGGAGGAGGAGGAGGAAAATTACAGCCAGGGTAGGACAGACGAGGAAAAAATAGAACGAGTGAGAGGAGGACGAAATGTTGGAATAGGAGGAGGAGGAGGACGAAATGTTGGAGGAGGAGGAGGAGGAGGAGGAGGAGGAGGACGAAATGTTGGAGGAGGAGGAGGACGAAATATTGGAGGAGGAGGAGGAGGAGCAGGAAGATGATGAAAAGGCAGAAAAAAAGACTGAATATGTCTGCGAGTATCGATTTAAAAGTTCTCTGTGAGCAAAACAAAAGGCGAAGAAGAAGAAAAAGAAGAAGAAGGAGAAGAAGAAGAGGAAGAAGAAGACGATGAAGAAAAATAAAAAGAGAAGAATAAGAACAAGAGGAAGGAAAGATACAAAGAGAATAAAGAGGAATAGGAGACGAAAGAAATAAAAAAAATATATTAAATGAGAGGAAAAAAGAGATTTGTATGATATAAAGAACGAAAACAAGGAAGAAATGAAATGAAAAGAATGAAAAAAAGAGAAAGAGAAGGAAAAAATCTGAAAGAAGTAGAGAAAAGCGAAGAATAGATGAAAAATAATAAGAAAAGTGAGGAGGAAAAAGAAAAACAGGGGCAGGAAAAGAAAGTGGAAAGGAAGAAAAGG
>NC_066567.1:2504474-2511974 GCF_024679095.1 Eriocheir sinensis | reverse complement strand
TCCTTCCCTTCCTACCCATTATCTTCCATTATTCTTCTCATCTTTTCATTTTATTATCCTTCACTTCCTTTATTCCCCATTCTTTTCCCTCTCTTCCTACCTTTCTTTCTCTTATTCTTATTCCCCTTTCTCTTCTACGTCACTTTATTTCGTTGTCCCTTTCTCTTCACTCTTCATCCTTCGATCCTTCATCTACCTTTCATTCCTTCATTCATTTCATTCCTTCGTTCCTTCCTCCTCCTCTCCTTCCTTCCTTCGCCCACTCTCTTTTCCCTCCCCTTCTTCCCCCTCATCGTAAAAAAGCATATAACAAAGCCAACACTATGCTCGGGTTCATAGCGAGGAACTTCGAGTGTAAAACACCAGACGTGATGCTATCCTTGTATAATTCCATGGTAAGACCGCACCTCGAGTATGCAGTACAGTTCTGGTCTCCTAATTACAGAAAGGACATTGCTTTACTAGAAAGGATTCAACGACGCGCCACAAAGATGATTCCAACCTTAAGGGCTCAACCGTACGAGGAACGACTCAAGCGACTCAATCTCTTTACACTGGAGAAAAGACGACTACGAGGGGATATGTTTCAAGTCTTCAAGTATCTGAAAAAGTTCAATAACGTCGATTACTCCAAATTCTTTGAACTGCAAACCAACTCAAGAACTAGAAATAACGGTTAACCCATTCAGTGGAGTCGATGCAACACAGACATTGGAAGGAGTTTCTTTTCAAACCGAGTCATCCGCCACTGGAACAATCTTCCCTCAGAAGTAGTAAATGCGAATACCAACAACTCCTTCAAATATAGAATCGACCGTCATTTCGCTGCGTCGGGAGTAAACTGAATAACGAGGTGCTTTCATCTGCTCCTCAATATCGAGGTGCTTTCATCTGCTCCTCAATATCGAGGTGCTTTCATCTGCTTCTCAAGCTCCAAGTGGCTGTCGAGCAGATTAAATCACCCAAGCGGGCGACCTCATAATGAGCCAATAGGCTTTCTGTTGCCTGCATTTCCATGTTTCCATGTTTCTCTCTCCCTCCGCTTCTCTCCCCTCCATCCCCTCCTTCCCTTCCTTCCTCCTCCCTCCGCTCCTTCCCGCTCCCTCCCCTCCTTCCTTTCCTTCCCTCTCCCTCTGCTTTTTTCCCCTCCTTCCCACCTCTTTTCCCCCCTCCCCCTCCTACCCCTCCTTCCATCCGTCCCCCGTTCTTCCCCTCCCCCCGCTTCAAGCCTTCCCTCACCCTCAGGTCCATTAGGGGGATAATTACGCCGCCTAAGTGTTGCCATTACTCCGCCGTCGTCTAGTGTCGAAATAAAAAAAGTTTGCCTTGAAAATATGAAAGAAAGAAAACGGAATGAGGCTGTGGAGTTATGATAGACAGACAGATAGATAAGTAGATAGAGATAGATAGGTATATGAAGATAGGTAGATAGAAAGATAGATAAAGAGCGCACACAAGTTTTATAATACTCCTGCGCGCCCTCTACACATCTGTGATTAAACTCATCATCAATAATTAATCATCCGTCCCGTGATTAACAGGACTCCATTATTCACGGGAGTCGCATTAAACATGTACTGAAAGGGGCGGGAAACGCGTCTTAATCATGTTATTACAACTAAAACTCTTACAGAAAATATTAATAATGAAAATAAAGATAATTCAAACAACAACAACAACAACAGTAACAACAACAATCATAATAATGGGTGAAGGAGGAGGAAGGAAACACGGGTGTGTTCGAGATGAGTTAATTCCCGAAATAATAATAATAATAATAATAATAATAATAATAATAATAATAATAATAATAATAATAATAATAATAATAATAATAATAATGACAGTTATCACCATAAAATTATACAATATTTTTAAATTCCAAACTAAGCTGCTTAAAGAAAAGATTTAAAAATTCTGGCTGTCAATATAAATAAATAACTTCTATTATGATATGAGATCTACTGCTACTGCAGTAACAACAACAGCATTAACAGTAACAACGGCTATTTTTTAAAGGACTTCTTTTTCTACTACTACTACTACTACTACTACTATTACTACTATTACTACTACTACTACTACAATTACTACTACTATTACTACTACTACTACTACAATTACTACTACTACTACTACTACCAACAAAACTACTACTATTTTCTCGCGAGCGTCTGCAATTTCTAGACATGCTAGATTCAACTCAGCCCGGGGTTGGAGGGGAGGGGGTAAACTTTGCCGTGGACGGAAATCAAACTGTGACCAGCGGGACGAGGGGCTGTAATGACCCGAGACGCAGATAAGGCCTCCGCAGACTTTGAGCCGCGGCGCGTCGGAGTCCCAGGCTGGTTGTTGAGATCTTAACAGATAATCATCCAGTGTGCTTCGAGGAGCGTAATGGCAGGGCTCGGCGGGCATTCTTCCCTGAGCTGTGTTTCTCCCGGGTGTGTGTGTGTGTGTGTGTGTGTGGGGGGGGGGGGGGGGGGGAGCCGGATGGGTAGGGGTTCCTCGGAGGTGTTTTCGTTGGGAGGTACGGAGAGAGGGAGGGAGGGAGGGAGAGAGGGAAGAAGGGAGGGAAAGAAGGTACAAAGTAGGACAGGGTGAGAGACAGGAAAGAGGGAAGGAGAGAGGGAAGGAAAGAAGGAAGTAGGGAAGGATTGGAGGGAGGGAAGGAAGGACGGAGGGAAGGAGGGAGGGAGGTAGGGAGGAAGGGAAGAAGGGAGGGAAAGAAGGTACAAAGTAGGACAGGGTGAGAGAGAGGACGGAGGGAAGGAGGGAGGGAAGGCAAGAAGGAAGTAGGGAAGGATTGGAGGGAAGGAAGGAAGGAAGGAGGAGGGAGGGAGGGAGAGAGGGAAGGAGGAAGGGAAAGAAGGTAGAAAGTAGGACAGGGTGAGAGAGAGGAAGGAGGGAAGGAGGGAAAGAAGGAAGTAGGGAAGGAAGGAAGGAAGGAATTTATCTTATGACGGAAATGAGTGCATAAAGAAATTGATTATGAAATGGGGCTGTGGGGGCCAAGGACTGGATGAGACACTGAAAAGACCTCCGAAGGCCGTGAGCCGAGGAATGCCTCTGGCGCCACGGTGAAGCGTCCACCTGGCGTCAAGGGTGCCCGGGTTCGACACCAATTTTTCATGTGCTTCGAAAATTGACAACACCCCGAGACCGGTACGCAGCGGGAAGGAAGAGTGTTGGGTACTACTACTACTACTACTACTACTACGACTATTACTACTTCTACTGCTGCTACTATAACAACAACTACATTACTATTACTACTACTTATACAAATAACAACAATAATACTAATAACATCCTTCTAGAGGTGGCATTAGCCGTAATTGGCAATATGGGAACACAACAATGATATCCCGTTGAGATATGAGAGAGAATGATGACGTCACGAGAAATCCTTTAACTCTCGTCTCTCCGGCCTGGTGACGAAGACGGGGAAGGAAGGGAAGAGGGAGAAAGGAGGGAAGGAAGAGAGGGATAAAGGAGGGGAGAGTGGGGAGCGAGGGTTAAAGGGAGAGGGAGAGAGAGGCTGAGATGAACGTGTATGAGATGGCGAGACATTACGAGACAATACGAGACCGGCAATACGGAGAGGCAATAATAGGAGGAGAGAAAACGGGGGAAAACAAATCATCGGACGGGAAAGCCATGACGGAAAACGGGACAAAAAATATATTAAATCCCTGAAAATTAATCCGGCCATCACAGAAAACGTGAGGCCTTCGATGGCAGACTCGTGAAGGGCAACGGTGTGGGAACATTTTCGTGATATTTCGTTTATTCGTTATTATGGGGGTGACCAGACGCGTTATTGGTCCGCAGTGATTGGTGAGGATTAAGGGAGGCCGGGGAGGCTGGGGAGAGGGAGGAGGTGGAGGAGGAGGAGGAGGAGGAGGAGGAGAAGGAGGAGGTGGCCGGGTGTGTATATGTGTCACGTTGTTGGATGGAGAAAGAGTGTTATTGGTGTGTGTGTGTGTGTGTGTGTGTGTGTGTGTGTGTGTGTGTGTGTGTGTGTGTGTGTGTGTGTGTGTTCCTCTTATTCTCATTCTATCATTCTTTCCTTTGTTTTTTCGTTTCTTTTTATTCCTTTGGTTTTCTTTCTTTTCTTCCTTTCCGTTCTTCTTCTTCTTTTTCTTTTTTTGTTCTTCTTTTTCTTCTTCTACTATTATTTTTTAAATATTTCATTCAATTCCTTTATTTCTTCATTTCCGATATTATTATTATTATTATTATTATTATTATTATTATTATTATTATTATTATTATTACTATTACTATTATTATTATAACCCTTTCTTCTTCACTTCACACTAATGCATCATACCTCCTCCTCCTCCTCCTCCTCCTCCTCCTCCTCCTATTTCTTTTGCTAATGATAATGGTAACCACACGAACGATGAAAATGAAATATCTACAATCCTAAATATTTTTTTCGCATCTGTATTTACCGGCGAAGATTGTTTATCACCTCAACCGCCGGAGGTTAGAAGGACCGAAAAGATGATAAATGTCGTGCTCATCGTAGAAAGTGACATTTTACGCACAAGTGAAAAGAATAAAGTAAGCAAAGCTCCTGGTCCAGACAAAATGACACCTAGAATTTCAAAAGAAATCAAACATCAAATTTGTAAACCCCTTTCTATCTTATTCAATAAATCTTTAATAGCTGGAAAAGTTCCGTCGGACTGGAAACTAGCAAATGTCACACCAAATTTAAAAAAGGGGGACATTGATCGATCAAATAGAACAAGAAGAAATCACAATTTCAAGATAAGTGGTAAAAGATTCTCGTCGCACGAAGCCAAACACTTCTTCAATCAAGTCGTTAATGTTTGGAATTATCTCCCCTGTGATGTCGTTGATAGTACAACAGTTACGGCCTTCAAGAATAGATTAGACAAGTATTTTGAATCCAACCAGCAACTATGATATTACTCATTGTCGTAATAACGTTAAGTTCTTTCGAATGCTGGTGTCCTTGTCCGCTTTTATCGCCCGGTTAGTGGTAGCAGTAATGGTAGTTCTTTCCTCTTTCCTACATAATTTCCATGCAGTTTTTCCATGCTGCATGGTTCTTTTTCTTTTCCTGCCAGCTTTAGCTGGAGGAATGGGGGGGTGGGGAGGAGCCTTCGCCTTTGTTGTCCTTCATCTTCCACCTTTGATTAGATAGTTAGTGTAGCTTGTCACAAACAGCCTCGTAAGGACCAGCAGGTCTGCTGTTGTTTGTTCTTCCTTTGTGTTGCTCCTCCTCCTCCTCCTCTTCCTCCTGGTCACTTTCTGGTCTGAGTCGCCAAAATGAATTGTTTAAAGGGATCAATAAATCATTAATATACGTATAGTGCTCTCTCTCTCTCTCTCTCTCTCTCTCTCTCCAGACTACAATTTATTCTACACGAGGATGGAGAGAGGGAGGGGGGGAGGGAGAGAGGGAGGGAGAGAAGGTAGAAAGTAGGACAGGGCGAGAGAGAGGAAGGAGGGAAGGAGGGAGGGAAGGAAAGAAGGAAGTAGGGAAGGATTGGAGGGAAGGAAGGTGGGAAGGAAGGAGGGAGGAAAGGAACCGAGGGAGGAAGAGAAGGGAGAAAAGAAATGAGAGAAGGATGAGAGAAAAAAGAGCAAAAGGAAGGAAAGGCTAAGGGTGAAGAAATAAAGGGAAGGAAAGGAGGGAAGAAGGAAGGAAGGAAGGAAGGAAGGAAGGAGAGGACTTAATAGAGAAAACTAAGTGAGATGAAAGGAAGGAGAGAAAAATGAAAATGAAAAGGAGAATAAAGAGAAAACAAAATGGAATAGAGGAAAAGGAAAGGAGGAGGGGAGAAGGAAGGAAGAAACACACAAAAACACAAGAAAGAAAGAGAAGGAGAGGAAGAAAGGAAGGAAGCGGGGAAAATCAACAGCCGGAAGAAGGAATTGAGGAAAGGAAGAACAAATGGAAGAAAATAAGAGTGGAAGGAAAAGAGGAAGGGAGAATGGAGGAAGATAATAAAGGAGAAGGGGAGGAAAGATAGATTAAGAGAAGAAGAGAAAGGAAGGGAGAAAGGGAGATGATAAAGGGGAGAATAGAGAGAAAAGGGAGAATAGAGGAGGATGGATGAATGAGAGGAAAGAGATAATTGGAGGAAGAGAGAAATTAAGAAAAGGAAGGACGGAAGAAGGGAAGGAAGAGATAAAGGGAGATGATAAAGAAGAGAAAAGAGAGAAAAAGGACGGATGAATGAGGAAAAAAATGAGAGGAAGAGGAAAATGGAGAGAAGGAAGAACGGAAGGAAGGAGGAAGGGAAGGGAAGGGAAGGAAAGGGAGGGAGGGAGAAAGTAAAAGAGAGAGGAGAAACGAGAAAAAATGGGAAGAGGAAGGAAGGGAAGAAAAGCGAATGGGAGAAAGGAAGAGACGGAAGAAGAAGAGAAGGGAAGGGAAGGAAGGAAATAGGGGAAGGAGAATGTAAGAAAACGAGAAATTACAAAAAAAAAACCCACAGATGAAAGAAGGGAAGAAGAGGGAACGGGAAGAAGAGAAGAAAGGAGGAAGGAAAATATGGAAAAAGGAACGGAAGGGAAAGGAGGAAGAAGGAGGGAGGGGAAAATAGATAAAGGAGAGGAAAAATAAGGAAAGGATGAATGGATGAAGGAAGAGAGAAAAAGGAAGAGATAAATGGAGAAGAGGAAGAAGGGAAGAAGGGAAGGAAAGGGAGGGGAAGGAGGGAGGGAGGGAGTGGGTAATTTCCCTTCCCTTCTACCTAATTTGGTGGGTCAACATCCGATCTGGGGAGGAAGGAAAGGGAAGGAGGGAGGGAAAGAGGGGAGAAGGAGAGAGAAGGGATGGGGAGATAAGGGAGGGGGAGAGAAAGGAGGGAGGAGGAAGAAAAAAGGTCAGGTCACACACACACACACACACACACACACACACACACACACACACACACACACACACACATACACACACCTTGATTTAGCATTATCCAGGTACGAAGAGAGGTGAGGCATTTTAAACACACCTGTATTTATGATCCTCCTCCTCCTCCTCCTCCTCCTCCTCCATATTTCCTATTGTTTTTTACTTTTATTCTTCTCTTCTCTTCTCATTTCCTACTTTCTCCTTCTTTTCCCATTTTCCGCATTCTTTATCATTTTCCTACATTCTCTCTCTCTCTCTCTCTCTCTCTCTCTCTCTCTCTCTCTCCATACACATACATACGTTCATACTTGCACACTCAGCTCTCTCTCTCTCTCTCTCTCTCTCTCTGTCTCTCATGATACATACTCTCATTCCTCCTCCATAATACCTTTCCTTCCTCTCTCTCCTCCCCTTCCCTTCCCCTTCCCTTCCCTTCCCTTCCATTCCATTCCCTCCCCTTCCCTTCTCTTACCTTTCACTTTCCATTATTCATCAAACCATTTTCATTCCCTCCTCTCTCTCCCATTCCCTTCCCTTCCCTTCCCTCCTCTTCCCTTCCCTTCCCTACTCATCCCCTCTATTCCCTTCTCTCCCTCTCTCCC
>NC_066567.1:2496974-2499474 GCF_024679095.1 Eriocheir sinensis | reverse complement strand
CAATAACATCACACTTTTTCCACTCTCCATTTTTCTGGACTTCTCATGATGCAGTTTTTCCCCCTCGCCAACCTTCACTTATTAAAACACAGCTCGGGCAGGTAGTTAAAAAGGGCAGGTTACCCCCGTAGAGTTTAATAACCGAGTGACGCTTCTGAAAATATTAAGAGAAGAGGGAGAGAGGAGAGGGAGGAAAGAAGGGAAGGGAGGGAGATGAGCTGAGCAAAAGGGAGGAGAGAGGAAGGATTGACAGGGAGATGAGTGGAAGAAGAGAAGGGAGAGAGAGAGAATGGGAAGGAAGAAATGAGTGAAGGGAAGGGAGATGACTGGAAGGGAGAGGGAGGAGGAGGGGAACAAGGGGGAAGAAGGGAGGAAGGGAAGGGAGGGGAGTGGAACGAGGGAGGAACAGAAGGTGGAGCTGAGTGGAAGAAGAGAGAATAAAGGAGAGAGGATGAGGCTGGAAGAGATGAAGAGGAAGGAGATAAGTGAAAGAATGGGAAGGGAGAGAAGATGAGTGGAAGAGGGAGAAAATATAAGGATGAAAGGGAGGAGGGAGAGATAGAGAGAGGAGGAGATGAGTGGAAGAAGAAAGAGGGAGGGAGAAGGAAGGAGAGGGAGTTGAGAAGATGTGAAAGAAGGGAGAAAGGAATGAAAGGAAGGAATGATTGGAAGAAAAAGAAGAGCTGGAAGGGAGAAGATGATTGAAAGAAGAGAAGGGAATGAAAAAAGGAAAGGGAGGAAATTAATAAAAGGAGGTGGAAGCAGGGAAGGAGGGAGGGAGGAGATTAAAAGAATAGAGAAACAGATGGATTAGAAAAAAAAAATCGGAAGCTAAAATAGGGAAGAGATGAAAGGAAAGAAAAATGAAGAGAAAATAACATAATAAAGAAGAGAAACACGAAAATCAAGAAAAAGAGAAAAAAAAGAAGAAAGGAAGAAAGAAAAAGAAAGGAAGGAGAAGACAAAAATAAATGCCCTGTTCTCTTGATTAAAATGTTATGTTGGAGTAGATGATTGGGCAGTGAGATGGGGACACGGATAAATGGGTGGATAGGGAAATGGATGAGTGGATGGGTAAATAAAACGATGGGTGAAGGGATGGATAAATGGAGGGGTGAATGAATAGATGAATGGGTACAGTTGAATGGGGAAGAAAAAGCAGAACAACCACAAAAAGAAGAAAAAAAGAAAATGAAGAAGAATAAAAAGAAAAAGGAAAAAGATAGGGAGTGGATAGGTGGATAAATGGGTTGATGGGTAGATAAATGGAAGGGTGATGGGAATAGATGGATGTGGAGAGGGTTCAATGGTAGGGGCTGAGGGAGGGATGGGAAGTATAGAGGAGGATGTAGATAAGGAGGAGAGATTAAGCGAGGGAGAGGGAGAGAAAGTGAGAGAGACGTATAGGGGAATCAATAAGGACAGATAAATGGAAGAGAAATTGAAAAGACGATGAACAACAACAACAACAATAATAATAATAATACACACACATACACACACACACATAATGAGCGCCAGAAAAGGAAAAAGGACCAATATCAAGTTCTACACACACACACACACACACACACACACACACACACACACACACACACACACACACACACACACACTTGAGACGAGATGAGAGTGGAGAGAATGGAAGTTAGAAGCTGGAGGAGGAGGAGGAGGAGGAGGAGGAGGAGGAGGAGGAGGAGGAGGAGGAGGAATATTCACCTATTGTTCCAGGTGACTATCTACGGAGGGGCTAAAGAGGAAGAGGAAGAGGAGGAGAAGGAGGAGGAGGAGGAGGAGGAAGAGGCGAAACCCATCCATTCTCTACTAAGGACGGGAGATAAAGAGAGAGGGAGATTAGGAGATAGGAGAGAAGAGAGAGAGAGAGAGAGAGAGAGAGAGAGAGAGAGAGAGAGAGAGAGAGAGAGAGAGAGAGAGAGAGAGAGAGAGAGAGAGAGAGAGAATGTCTGTATAAGGGAGAAGATTATACGCAAGTCTTCCCTAGAACATTAATCTTACTGACTCTCGTTTTCTTTGCCTCTTTCTCCTTCTCTTTTCTTCCTCTTTTATTTTCTCTCTTGGTTTCTTTAGCAATATGATCAGGTGTTCTCTCTCTCTCTCTCTCTCTCTCTCTCTCTCTCTCTCTCTTCCTTCGTACCTTCCCCCTCCCCCCTCCTTTCCTCCTTCCTCTTTCTCTCCTCTCATTTGTACCTGTCACTCTTTTTCCTTCCTTTTCTCTCCTCCACTTCCTCCTTTCTTCCACCTCTTCCTCCTCCTCCTTCGCTTCTTTTTATGTTTCCTCATTTCTTTCTTTATTTTTTTCTTTTCATTCCTCTCTTTTCATTGCTATTTCTTTCTCTCTTTTTCCATTTTCTTCCATTTCTTTATTTTTTCTCGTTTTCTTCCTCCTTTCTTTTCGTATTTATTTCTCATCTATTCCTTCATCTTTCCATATCTCATCTTCTTCCTCCTCCTCCTCTTCTTCCTTTTCTTCCATCTTTTT
>NC_066567.1:2414474-2491974 GCF_024679095.1 Eriocheir sinensis | reverse complement strand
TGAAGGAAAAGAAGAAAGGGAAAATGGAAAAAAAAGCCTCTTCTGATTATATGTTAAATGAAGGGAAAGAGGAAGAGAATAGGAAAAGAGAAAAAAAGTCTATTGATGTGATGATGGTGGGACAGATTTCAATGGGAAGAAAGAAGAAGGAAGAAAAAGAGGTAAAGAAAAGGTGTATAGAGAAAGGAAAAAAAGGCTGACTATAAGGAAAGAAAGGAGCGATATAAAAACGGAGGAAGAGGTGAATGAGAAAAAGTAGAAAGATGAGGAAAAGAGGAAGGGAAGGAAAGAAGAATGAGAGGGAGAGAGAAGGGAGGAAAGGAGAATGAGGAAAAGTAGAAAGATGAGGAAGAGAGTAAGGGAAGGAAAGACGAATGAGAGAGAGAGAGAGAGAGAGAGAGAGAGAGAGAGAGAGAGAGAGAGAGAGAGAGAGAGAGAGAGAGAGAGAGAGAGAGAGAGAGAGAGAGAGAGAGAGAGAGAGAGAGAGAGAGAGAGAGAGAGAGAGAGAGAGAGAGAGAGAGAGAGAGAGAGAGAGAGAGAGAGAGAGAGAGAGAGAAGGGAGGAAAGATGAGGAAAATTAGAAAGATGAGGAAGAGTAAGGAAAGGAAAGAAGAGAGAGAGAGAGAGAGAGAGAGAGAGAGAGAGAGAGAGAGAGAGAGAGAGAGAGAGAGAGAGAGAGAGAGAGAGAGAGAGAGAGAGAGAGAGAGAGAGAGAGGAGGAAAAGAGAAAACGAAAGGGCTAAGGAAGGAAAGGAAGACAGGAGATAAGGAAGGAGGGAAAAATTGAAAATGAGAGAAAAAGAAAGAAAGGGGAAAATGAAGAAAGAAAGAGAGGAAGATAAAAAAGAGAAAAGTAAGATAGAAAGGAGGATGGATAAAAAAGGAAGAAAGAAAAAGAACTAACGAAGAAAGGAGGCAAGGGAGAAGGAAGAAATGATAGACGAGAAAGAGGAGAGAAAGATAATGAAGATGAAATAAATAAATAAAGAGAAGTAAGAAAAAAAAGAGGAAATGAGAAAAGGAAAAATGAGAGAAGGAAGGAGAGAGGAAAAAAGAGGAAAAAAGGAAAAATGGAAGAGAATGTGTAAATTGAGGGTACATCTCTCTCTCTCTCTCTCAGTCCCTTTTTTCCCATATCTTTTTCATTCCTTCATCCTTCCCATTCATTCCCTCCGTCCATTAATTCCCTCTTCTCTTCCTTCCTCTTTATTCCCCTACCTCATTAACTCCTCCTCCTCCTCCTTCTCCTCCTCCTCCTCCTCCTCATCTTCCTCCTCTCACCTGTCAGTTGCTAAATTAATGAAGGCGGGCAACAAAGATGGAGAAGAGAGAGAGAGAGAGAGAGAGAGAGAGAGAGAGAGAGAGAGAGAGAGAGAGAGAGAGAGAGAGAGAGAGAGAGAGAGAGAGAGAGAGAGAGAGAGAGAGAGAGAGAAAATATGTGTGTGGGTAGTATGTGTGTGTACAGTGTGTGTGTGTGTGTGTGTGTGTGTGTGTGTGTGTGTGTGTGTGTGTGTGTGTGTGTGTGTGTGTGTGTGTGGGTGTTTACAATCAATACGAGAGGGGCGAGGGAGAGAGGGGAGGGGGGAGGGGGGGCGTCAGAACCGATTGTTATTGTTATGTATATTTGAGTGTCCCTCCTCACCTTACCTTGACCTCCCCTCTCTCTCTCTCTCTCTCAAATCGATAAACAAATAAAACAACAACAACAATATTACTAATAATGATAATAAAAAATGATGCAATGTTGAACTACAATTACGATAAAAGTTCCTTAAGAAAAATATGTCTTTCAAAGGAGAATGCATTATTAAAGAGAGGAGGAGGAGGAGGAGGAGGAGGAGGAGGATCAAAGGTCGTATAGATTTTAAAGTTAGGTTTTATAAATGGGTGGGTGTGAGAGAGAGAGAGAGAGAGAGAGAGAGAGAGAGAGAGAGAGAGAGAGAGAGCTATGATACAAAAATAGAGGAAATGAAACAATAAAATCGGATATTACAACCTCGCGTAGTTGAAATTCTCTCTCTCTCTCTCTGCCCCAGCCTCGGGGTACACGTGTGTCACCTTGCCTCAGTGTTTCGACGCTTTGGCTCCCCTTAATCCTTATCTGCTACCCAGCGGTTCCTGAGGCTGTTCTGTTGCTGTAGTGCTGCTGCTGTGACTGAACAACAACAACTACTACCCAACACTCTGCTCTGCTAAGTGTTATTTCTGATACATTCCATCCCATCACCCTCACCCTAACACACTTGCTTTCCCTCGCTGTACTAACCCCATACATCTCACAACTACACAGTGGTGCACGCAAGCTCCTTCTAAACGTTCGACACGTAGTTTTTTCCTATTCATTTTCCAGGAAGTGTTTATATTAGATGGTATTTCAGAGAGTGCAAATCAATGGTAAAAAATCTGAATGGGGCAGTGTTACGAGTGGAGTCCCTCAAGGGTCGGTGCTGGGTCCTCTGCTTTTTATTATTTACATCAATGACTTGGACACAGGAATTAGTAGTGATATCAGTAAGTTCGCAGATGATACCAAGATCGGTATAGTAATCCAATCAGACAGGGACGCTACCGTTCTCCAGGATGAGCTTGACAGACTATATGATTGGGCGGGGAAGTGACAGATGGAATTCAATGTCGGGAAGTGTAGCATTTTGAGTGTAGACAGGAATAACCCCTCAGACAATTACTCCTTAAATGACACTCCTCTAAGCAAGTCTGGGCGTGAGAGAGACTTAGGAGTCCTAGTGAGCGCTGACCTCCGTCCCAGGGCTCAATGCATTCAGGCTAAAAATCGGGCAAACAGAGTAACTTGGTTTCATCTCAAGGAGTGTAAGCAATAGGAGCGCTGAAGTCATCCTCAAACTTTACTTAGCACTAGTTAGACCTCATCTCGATTATGCAGTTCAGTTCTGGTCCCCCTATTATAGAATGGATATCAAGATATTAGAATCTGTACAGAGGAGGATGACAAAGATGATTCAAGGGGTGAGAAACTTGCCTGATGAAGACAGGCTGAAGCATTTAAATCTACACTCTCTAGAAAGGTGAAGGTTGCGAGGAGACTTGATCGAAGTCTATAAATGGATGAAGGGCTTTAATAAAGGGGATGTCAATAAGATTTTGAGAGTAAAAGAGCCAGGTAGGACGCGTAGCAATGGTTTTAAGTTAGACAAATTTAGATTCAACAAAGACATAGGCAAGAATTGGTTCACTAATAGAGTGGTGGACGAATGAAACAGGCTTGGGAGCCATGTTGTGGGTGCCAATACCATAGATACATTCAAGAGGTTAGATAAAGCCATGGATGGTGAGGGAAGGTGGGGTTGAGTGTACAGGAGCTGCCTTGTATAGGCAAACCGGCCTCTTGCAGACTCCTTACGTTCTTATGTTCTTATGCTCTCTCTCTCTCTCTGATAGTAAGAGTAGAGAGAGAGAAGAGGGTTTTGAATGCAGTACATTATACTAATAGGATGGAGAGAGAAGAGAGAGAGAGAGAGAGAGAGAGAGAGAGAGAGAGAGAGTGAGAGAGAGAGAGAATGCATTTGTCAACCTGATTTAAAGCGATATGTTCGTGTTCTCTCTCTCTCTCTCTCTGTGTATCTATCTATCTATCTGTGTATGTATCTGGTCGATATGGAGTAGTTTCGTAAGGTTACTTGATATAAAAATAACAATAACAAACAAAAGAAATGCGAAGACACTTGAATCAAAGAGAAATCAACAACAAAGCAAGAAAGCAAGATAAAGCAAGCAAGGAAGGCTAATGATACACTCTGCTCATTAACAGCAGGTGTAAAGTAGAACAAGGTGAGAGGTACACCGGACAGCAGGAACACGACACACAAAAATGATGATGAACAGGTAGCAGAAGATTCAAAGATAAAACGATCTGAATCTTTAAGTCGCTTGTGCTCCCTGTCTTACTGTGCGGCGGTGAGACATGGACACTGAACGGTGACTTGGAGAGGCGTGTCGATGCCCTCTGTACCAAGTGGCTTCGCAGGATCACGGTGTATTGCTGGAATGACTTCGTGTCGAACCAGCGACTTTTTTTTTTTTTTTTTACAGCAAAGGAGACAGCTCAAGGGCACAAAAAAGTAAACATTAATAAAAAAGCCTACTGCTGCCTAAAAAAAAAGAATCCAAAGAGGTGGAAAGATAGTCGGCTCTCGGAAACGATGAAACTGAATCGAGGCCTGTTACCAGCTGAGTCCGTGAACGCAAACTCCGGCGGGGCGCCCACGTCATGCCGGGTAGGACTTGAGATGGATTGGGTGGCTGGGTGGGAGTTTGCTCGGGGAAACCATCAGGAGTAAAGGCGACGAGTGAGTGAAGTTACGCGCACCCGGGCGTATGCTCACCATTAGTTATTAATTAGTTAGAAACAGAGTTGCGTGGACGTGACAATAGATGGACAGCCAAAGTAACAGAGTGGGAACCCAGGGCAGACAGAGAACCAGGTGGAGAGTTGGAATTAGAACCTCTTCCGGAGGGGGATGGCGTACACTTATACCAGACACAGAGGCGGGGGTAGAGATGGAATTAAAACTTTTGTCGGGGCAGGATGGAGTACACTAACACCAGACAGATAACCATGTAAAGAGATGAAATTATAACCTTTACCGGAGAAAGATGGAGTACACAAACAACAGAGAAATGAAGTACGTTGGGGAAGACTAAAGTTAATTTGAGTGACCAAGTATTAAATGATGATATACAATTACTGATGATGATGATGATGACGCATAGGTAAGAGACAGGTAGACACGTACACAGGTGAGGTGGAGGCAACACTAACACCTTTACCTGGGCAGCGACACCTGTCTCACCACCTCTAATTAATCCCTCTCACCCGGTATTAGAGCCAATTAAGAGAGAGAGAGAGAGAGAGAGAGAGAGAGAGAGAGAGAGAGAGAGAGAGAGAGAGAGAGAGAGAGAGAGAGAGAGAGAGAGAGAGAGAGAGAGAGAGAGAGAGAGAGAGAGAGAGAGAGAGAGAGAGTGAGGAATGATAGAAAATGAAAGAAGAGAAATGAAGATAGATTAAGAAAGGGAAATAACAAGTGAAATAAAAAAGGAAAGAGAGAAAGAAAGAAAAGAAAAAAGAATGGAATGAATGAAAAATACAAAAAAGAGTGAAGAAAACAAACAAGATGAAGAAATAAGAAAGAAGTAAATTGAAAGAAAAAAAATTAAAGTAGGAGAGAGAGAAATAAAGGAGATAAATTTAGAGGCGAGGACAAAGTTACACACACACACACACACACACACACACACACACACACACACACACACACACACACACACCAAAAACACACAAACCCAAGGAAATTCGTTCTGCTACGCCGGACCGGAAAGGAAAGATTCAACAATTTAATTTGCTTCCAAACTTTATGAACCAAACTTTGTGAAAAACGAGGAGAAAAATAAAACACGATAAACTTTGCGCTAAAATAAGTGTGCTTGTTTGACACACCTGAGATATTAAACACCTGTTGTGGAGGAGGAGGAGGAGGAGGAGGAGGAGGAGGAGGAGGAGGAGGAAGAGGAGGACTAGAGATCTAATTAATTTTGCAAGTTAGGTTAGTAAGTGTCCAACGTCCGCACACACACACACACACACACACACACACACACACACACACACACACACACACGTACACACACCTGGTCTATCACACAATCAATAACTCAATACCAAGGTGACTTTCAAGGATGAATTTTGTATCAACAGAACTTCTCTCCCTTCCTTTCTTCCTTTCTTCCACATTCCTTCTCTCCACTCATTCATTCATTCTCTTCCTTCCTTCCTCTCTTCTCTTCCTTCTCTTCATTCATTCCATCATTCATTCCTCCCTTCATTCATACATGCCATTCATAATTTTCTTTCGTTCTTTATATTCTTTCTCCGTATAACTATTCCTTCCGTTTCTCCTTTTCTTTTACTTTCTTTTTGTTTATATAATTTCCTTTCTTTATTTTTTTATATTTTCTTCTTATCATTCTTTCTTTTTTTCCATTCTTCCTTCCTATCCTTCTCTTTTTCTCTCTTTTCATCATTCTAATTCTCTCTCTCTCTCTCTCTCTCTCCTCCTACATGAGTCTATATATCTTGAACCTCTCTCTCCTCCATTCTTCCTTCCTTCCTTTCCTCCTTCGTTACTTCCTTCCTTCTTCTCCTTCCACCATCACGAGTTCCATTCTTTCTCTTCCTCTTCCCTATTCGTGTCTTCCTTCACATCATTCTCCTCCTCCTCTCTCTCTTTATTCTTCTTTACGCCCTCTTCTCTCTTCTTCTCTCTCCATTAATGTCTTCCTCTAGTATCTCGTCTCGTCTCGTCTCTCGTCTCGTCTCGTCTCGTCTCTCTCTCTCTCTCTCTCTCTCTCTCTCTCTCTCTCAACATCTGTTCTCAAAATAAAACAATCGATTAAAAACTGGAAACTTTGTGACAGCTCAAGATAAACACACACACACACACACACACATTCTTCTCTTGTATCGGTATGTATGTGTGTGTGTGTGTGTGTGTGTGTGTGTGTGTGTGTGTGTGTGTGTGTGTGTGTGTGTTTTGCGCAAATGATCGATTGTCAAACTACTCAGGCATGCACATAACTCACAATACCCCTTCCCTTCCCCTTCCTTCCCTCCCCTTCCCTTCCCTTCCCTTCCCTTCACTTCCCTTCCCTCCCCTTCCCTTCCCTTCCCTTCCCTTCCCTTCCCTTCCCCTTCCCTTCCCTTCCTTTCCCTTCCCTTCCCTTCCTTCCCCTTCCATTCCCTTCCTTCCTCCTTCCTTCCTTCCTCCCCTTCCTTCCTTCCTTCCTCCTTCCTTCCTTCCTTCCTTCCCTCCCCTTCCCTTCCTCTTCCTTCCTGCCTTCCTTCCTTCCTTCCTTCCTTCCTTCCTTCCTTCCTTTCTTTCCTTTCCTTTCCTTCCTTTCCCTTTCTTCTTCTTTCCCTCTTCCTCCCTTCTTCTTGCTCCCTTCTCCCATTTCTCTTCTTTCTTTCTCTATCCCTTCCTGTTCCTCTCCTCTTTCCCTTCCTTTCTCTCCTATCCCTTTCCCTTCCTTTCCTTCCTTCTCCTTCCTTTCCCTTCCTTTCCTTCCTCTCCTTCCCCTTCCTTCCCTTCCTTTTCTTTCCCCTTCCTTCCTCCTCTTCCCTTCCTTCCCTTCACTTCCTTTTCCCCACTTCCCTCCTCCTTTTCCCCTTCATTCCCCTCTCTTCACCTTTCAATACGGTTGCAAGGTGTTGAATCGGATTATGGAGATGAACTAAAATTAATTTGCATCAGTAACTTTTTTTTTAATCGTGTGTGTGTGTGTGTGTGTGTGTGTGTGTGTGTGTGTGTGTTGTAAGGAGGAGAGCAGGAAAGGATGATGAAGGAGAAGGGGTAAATGGAAGGAAGAAGAGGAGGAGGAGAAGGAGGAGGAGGAGGAGGAGGAGGAGGAGGAGGAGGAGGAGGAGGAGGAGGAGGAGGAGGAGGAGGAGGAGGGATAAATTAGATGATATGGTACGAAGATTGAGTAGGAATGTGTGTGTGTGTGTGTGTGTGTGTGTGTGTGTGTGTGTGTGTGTGTGTGTGTGTGTGTGTGTTGGATAACAGGGAGAGAAATGATAATGGGAAGGGGAGGAAGGGAAGAGGGATGGAAAGGAAGGGGAGAGAAGGAGAGGGAAGGGGAGGGGAGAGAAGGGAAGGGAAGGGAAAGGAAGGAAAGGGAAGATAAGAGAAAATTCAGGGAAGGGAAGGGAAGGGTAGAGATGGGAGGGGATAGGAAGAGAAGGGAAGGGTAGGGAATAAGGGAAGGGATGGGAAGGGAAGGAAAGGGGAAGGAAAACACAATAAAAGGAGAGGAATAGAAAGAAAGGAAAGGAAAGGGAAGAAACAGAGAGGGAAATGGAAATGAAAAGGCGATATTAAGGGAAGGGAAGAAGAAGGGAAGGGAAGAGGATAATAATGGCGAGGGGAAGAGAAGGAAGGGAGGGAAGATCAAATTATTGGATTATTGCACCGATCAGTTCATTTGGGGAAGGGAAGGAAGAGGAGGAGGAAAGGGAGGAAACGGAATGGAGAAAGGGAGGAAAGGGAGAGATGAGAAATGAGGAGAAAAGGAAGAGAGGGAGAGAAAGAAAAAAAAGGAAAAAGAAGGGAAGGAAGAGGAGGAGGAAAGGGAGGAAACGGAATGGAGAAAGGGAGGAAAGGGAAAGGAGAGAGAAAGAAAAAGGAAAAAGAAGGGAAGGAAGAGGAGGAGGAAAGGAGGAAAGTAGAAAAGGAAGAGAGGGAGAGAAAGAAAAAAAAGGAAAAAGAAGGGAAGGAAGAGGAGGAGGAAAGGGAGGAAACGGAATGGAGAAAGGGAGGAAAGGGAAAGGAGAGAAATGGAAAGAGGGAGGAAACGGAATGGAGAAAGGGAGGAAAGGGAAAGGAGAGAAATGGAAAGAGGGAGAAAAGGAAGAGAGGGAGAGAAAAAGAAAGAAAAGGAAAACGAAGGGAAGGAAGAGGAGGAGGAAATGGAAGAAATGAAATGGAGAAAGGGAGGAAAGGGAGAGATGAGAAATGAGGAGAAAAGGAAGAGAGGGAGAGAAAAAAAAAGGAAAAAGAAGGGAAGGAAGAGGAGGAGGAAAGGGAGGAAACGGAATGGAGAAAGGGAGGAAAGGGAAAGGAGAGAAATGGAAAGAGGGAGAAAAGGAAAGAGGGAGAAAAAGAAAGAAAAGGAAAACGAAGGGAAGGAAGAGGAGGAGGAAATGGAAGAAAGGGAATGGAGAAAGGGAGAGATGAGAAATGGAAAGAGGGAGAAAAGGGAAGAGAGGGAGAGAGAAAGAAAATGAAAAGGAAAACGAGGGAAAGGAAGAAGAAAGGGAATGGAGAAAGGAAAGAAAAGGAAGAGGTGAAAAATGAGAAGAGGGAGAAAAGAGAGGGAGAGAAAGAGAAAGAAAAGGAAAACGATGTGAAGGAAGAAGAAAGGAAGGAAAAGGGAAAGGAGAGAAATGAGAAGAGGGAGAAAAGGGAGAGAAAGAGTAGGGTGAGAAGTAGGAAAGAGAGAGAGAGCGAGAGGGAGAAACAAAAAAGGAAAATAAAAAAATAGAAAAAAGAAAATAATGTAGAAAACGAATAGGAAAAAAATGGAAATAAGAGAAATAAAGGGAGAGGAAAGAATGGATAAAGATGAAAAAAAGGAGAAAGGGAGAAAAGAATAGAGGAGGTAAGAGAAGAGAAGAGGAGAGAAGAAACGAGACGAGGAAATAAAATAAAATAGAACAGAAATGAATAGTTAAATGATTCTCTCTCTCTCTCTCTCTCTCTCTCTCGTTAGTTATTTCCTTTTTTCCTTCCTTTTCTCCTCCTCCTCCTTCGTTTCTTATCTCCATCCTTCTTTCACTTCCTTCCTTCCTTCCTTCTTGCCTACTCCTTCCTTCTCCTTTCTCCATTCTCCTCCTTCGTTCCATATTTCCATCCTTCTTTCACTTCTTTCCTTCCTTCTTTCTTCTTGCCTACTCCTTCCTTCTCCTTTCTCCATTCCCGTATCCTAATCTTTTTTTACTTTTTTTCACTTTATTCTTCTTTAGACTTTTCCTTTATTTCTTCCTCATCGCCGTTTTCCTTCCTTCCTTCCTTCCGTTTTATCATTTGGAATCTCTCTCTCTCTCTCTCTCTCTCTCTCTCTCTCTCTCCCCCCATTAAGGACTGAGAATAATAAATGGCTTCAGCAATAACGAAAGGCGGACGAGACCAGTTTCAC
This sequence comes from Eriocheir sinensis, assembly GCF_024679095.1. Taxonomy (NCBI): domain Eukaryota; kingdom Metazoa; phylum Arthropoda; class Malacostraca; order Decapoda; family Varunidae; genus Eriocheir; species Eriocheir sinensis. Next base: position 2,482,249 of record NC_066567.1, on the reverse strand, counting down.
GAGGCAGATTTTTAACGATTCCTGCCTCACGCGCCTCTTAATGACCTCACCTTTACCTGTACGATACCTGTGTGTGTGTGTGTGTGTGTGTGTGTGTGTGTGTGTGTTTGTTGGTTAAGTGTTGTACCCGTGGATTCGTATATAATGGTTTGGTCCTACCTGTGTGTGTGTGTGTGTGTGTGTGTGTGTGTGTGTGTGTTGCGCCGCCTCGTTACGTGGGGGGGGGTTGCGTTCGTGTGTTGTACGTGTGTTGCGCTAAATTGAGTTTGTGTTCCTAATTCCACCCTTCCAGTGTTGCCCGAGTGTCTTGTTCAATGTATTCTCTCTCTCTCTGTTTATCTTGTCTGTCTCTTTCTTTGATTGTGTGTGTGTGTGTGTGTGTGTGTGTGTGTGTGTGTGTGTGTGTGTATTTCTGTCTGTCTGTCTATCTGTTTATCGGTCTCTCTCTCTCTCTCTCTCTCTCTCTCTCTCCACTGTTCTTTGCTCTCCTCTATTGTAAAGAAAAGTTAAATGGTATCAATTTTCTATTTTGATTTGGCGAGATACTCTCTCTCCACAGTTCTTTGCTCTCCTCTATTGTAAAGAAAAGTTAAATGGTATCAATTTTCTATTTTGATTTGCCGATAAACTCTCTCTCTCTCTCTCTCTCTCTCTCTCTCCCCCATTAGAGTGAGATTCGCGTTCCTGTCATGAGAGCCGCTGGAGGGGGGGAGGGAGGGAAGAGGAGGAGGAGGAGGAGGAGGAGGAGGAGAGGAGAGGAAGAGGAAGAAAAAGGAAGAAAAAGAGGGCAGACCGTGAATGGAAGGACTGAATGGAATATATATAATGGAGGAATGAATGAAGGAAGAGCAAGAGGAGGAGGAGGAGGAAGAGGAGGAGAAGGAGGAAAGGAAGAGGAAGAAAAGGGAAAAAAAGAGGAAACAAAGTAGAAAAAGAGAATGGAAGGATGGAAATAAAAAAAATGGAGTGATTGAAAGGAATGAAAAAGAATGAAAGAATGGATGAAGGAAAATGAAGAAGGGAAGAAAGGAAACGAAGAAGAAGGAGAAAGATAAATGAAGAATCGAAAAGAAAGGAAAGTCAAGGAAACGTGAAAAAGATTAGGATACGGAAATGGAAAAAGGGGAAGGAGGAGGAAGGAGGAAAGGAAAGGAGGAGGAAAGGGGAGATAGGAAGGAGGAAGGAAGGAAGGAGATGAAGAATGGATATGTGTGTGTGTGTGTGTGTGTGTGTGTGTGTGTGTGTGTGTGTGTGTGTGTGATTGTTTAAAGGAGCAGGAAATGAGTCGTGAATGGAGAAGACGGAGGAGGAGGAATAGAAAGAGGAGAATGAGGAGGAGGAGGAGGAGGAGGAGGAATAGAAAGAGGAGAAGGAGGAGGAGGAGGAGCAGGAGAACCATTTACATGATTAAATATGCAAAAAAGCGGTTTAGAAATAGGAAGACCGAAAATGATGATGATGATGATGATGATGAGGAGGAGGAGGAGGAGGAGGAGGAGGAGGAAGAGCAAAGAGAAGGAATATATCACTTTAGGTAGGAAATTGAGAGAGAGAGAGAGAGAGAGAGAGAGAGAGAGAGAGAGAGAGAGAGAGAGAGAGAGAGAGAGAGAGAGAGAGAGAGAGAGAGAGAGAGAGAGAGAGAGAGAGAGAGAGAGAGAGAGAGAGAGAGAGCAGTGACCTTAGAGTTCGTAATTGGAGCAAATAAAGAAAACGCGCCGGGATGAGACACTCGCCGCCCGTTTTCTTTAATAACGACGCAACAGAAAACGGGAAGTTGTTGATGCCACGGCAGACTATTTTATTTTGTTTATATATTATACTTATTTATTTACTTTTATTATATGAGTGAGCAAAACAAACAGGGAGGAGGAGAAAGAGGAGGAGGAAGAGGAGGAAGCATGGAAACATGGCAATGCAGGCAACAGGAAAGCTATTGGCTCATTATGAGGTTGCCCGCTCTGGTGATTTAATCTGGTCGACCGCCACTCGGGACTTGGAGCAGATGAAAGCACCTCGATGTTCAGTTTATTCCCGACGCAACGAAATGACGGTCGATTCGATGTTTGAAGGAGCTGATGGTATTCGCATTTACTACTTCTGAGGGAAGATTGTTCCAGTGGCGGATGACTCGGTTTGAAAAGAAACTCCTTTCAATGTCTGTGTTACATCGACTCCACTGAATGGGTATACCGTTATTTCTAGTTCTTGAGTTGGTTTGCAGTTCAAAGAATTTGGAGTAATCGACGTTATTGAACTTTTTCAGATACTTCGAGACTTGAATCATATCCCCTCGTAGGCGTCTTTTCTCCAATGTAAAGAGATTGAGTCGCTTGAGTCGTTCCTCGTACGGTTGAGCCCTTAAGGTTGGAATCATCTTCGTGGCGCGTCGTTGAATTTTTTCCAGTAAATCAATGTCCTTTCTGTAATTAGGAGACCAGAACTGTACTGCATACTCGAGGTGCGGTCTTACCATGGAATTATACAAGGATAGCATCACGTCTGGTGTTTTACACTCGAAGTTCCTCGCTATGAACCCGAGCATAGTGTTGGCTTTGTTATATGCTTTTTTACAGTGATTCGCGTGTTTCAGGTCACTGCTGATAATGACTCCAAGATCCTTTTCCTCCTGCATCGCCTGGAGAGGTTCCCCATTCATGATGTATGTGTGGTTACTATTTTGGGACCCAATGTGCATGGCTGCATTTGTCAACATTAAAGGAGGAGGAGGAGGAGCAGGATAGAGAAAATAAATAAATGAGCATAATAGGATGAAAGGAAGGACAGGAAAGAAGTGAAAAATTGTAGTTGAGAGAGAGAGAGAGAGAGAGAGAGAGAGAGAGAGAGAGAGAGAGAGAGAGAGAGAGAGAGAGAGAGAGAGAGAGAGAGAGAGAGAGAGAGAGAGAGAGAGAGAGAGAGAGAGAGAGAGAGAGAGAGAGAGAGAGGGTGAGGGGGAAGAGAAAGATGAGCTGATGAAAGATGAGAAGTGAGGAAAAAAGAAGAGAGAAAGAGAATAAAGAAAAAACGAACGGAAAGAACAAAAGAGAAAGAAAAAAAAAGAAAGAAAAAGTTATGGGAGAGTTCAGGGAAGAGGGAGAGGAGAGGAAGAGAGGGAGAGAAACTAAATAAGGAAAGGAGAAGGAAGGAAAGAGAATGGAAGAGAAATGAGACAGGGAGGGAGAGAAAGTAAAGGAAAAAGAAGGGAAAGGAAAGATAATCAAGGGATGATAAGAGAAAGGAAAGGAAGGGAAAATATATGAGAAAAGAGGAATAAGGAAAAGTAAAGAAAGGGAATGAAGAGGAAAAATATGAGAAAGAGAGAGAAGAGAGAAAGCAAAGGAAAGGAAGGCAAATGAAGGGAAAAGAACGTAAGGAAAAAAGGGGAAAATCAAGGAAACTGGAAAAAGAAAAAGAAAAATAAGGAAAAATATATAAGAAAGAAGAGACGGAGAAAAAGAAGAAAAAAGAAAGAAAGAAGAGAATAACATGTGAGTAAGGAGGGAAGGAAAGGAGATGAGGAAAAGTGAAGAAAGACGGGAAGAAAGAAAGAAAGAAAGGAGGAAAAAATATATATAGGTAGGGAGGAAAGGAAAAGATAAACATTTGACAGAAGGAAAGAATTAAGGAAAATAAAAAAATGATAGAATGAGAGGAATGAAAATTAGCAGAGGAAAGGGAAATAAAGAAAGAAAGAAACAAAGAAGACAAAGGGAAGAAAAAATGAAAGGAAAGAAAAGAAAAAGATGAAGGAAGAAAATATAGAGGAAGAAAAAAGGAAAAAGATGAAGGGAAGAAAAAAAATAGAGGAAGAAAGAAGGAAAAGGATGAAGGGAAGAAAAAAAAAGCAAGGAAGAAAGAAAGGAAAAAGATAAAGGGAATGAATGAGAGGGAAAATGAGAGAAAGATGAGAGAGAAGAAACGGAGAGGAAAGGAAGGGAAAGGACGGAATAAGAGGAAAAGAAGAAAGAGAAAGAGAAAGAAGGAAAGGATAAGGAAGAGAACAAAACGGAGGGAAAGGAAAAAAAGAAAGGAGGAAAGAAGAAAGAAAATAAAAAGAAAAGAGGAAAGAAGAAGGAAAGAAGAGTAAAGAAGAAGGATGGAAAGAAAGAAAGAAGAGAAGGAGGGGAGGGAAGGAATGAGAAGGAAAATGAAAGAAAGATAAAAGGGAGAAGAAATGAAAGGAAAAGGATGAAAGAGGACGGAATAAGAAAAGAAGAAGAAGAAAGAGATAAAGGAGAAGGGAAAGGCAGAGAAAGAGAATGGAACGGAATTACAAGAAGAAAAAGAAATGTAGGAAGAAGAAGGAAAGATAAATAATGAGAGGAAGAAAGAAAGGAAACTGAGACGAAGGGAAGAAAAAATGAAAGGAAGAAAAAAAGAAAAGAAGATGAAGAGAAAAAGAAAGGAAGAAAGGAACGGAAAAAGATGAAGGTAAGAAAAAATAGAGGAAGAAGGAAAGAGATGAAAAAAGGAAGAAAAAAGAAAGAAAATGATGTTAAAAAATGGAAATGAAATTAAAAAGGGAAAACCGGAAGAAGAAAAGAAAGAAGGGAAGGAAAGGCGAAGGAAGGGAGCGGAACGGAATTAAAGGAAGGAAAGGAGATGAAAGGAAGGGAAAAAGAAAAGAAAGAAAAGGAGAAGGAAAAAAGACAGAGAAAGCTATTTAAAGAAAGAAGAAAGGGAAGAAACGTGAGGAGGGGAGAGAGAAGGGAAGAGAGGAAAGAAGGAGGGAGGGGGAAAAGTATAGGAAGAGAGGAGAATAGAAAAAAAAGGAAGAAGGAAGAGGGAGAAAGGTCGAGGAAAGCGAAGATGATTAGGAAGAAGAGAAAAGAAAAGAAAAAAATAAGAAAGTAAGGGATAATAGAAGAGTGATAAGGAAGAAAAATAAAGAAGAGAGAAGAAAGAAGAAGGAAGAAAGAAGGAAGCCGAGAGGAAGGAAAAGGGAGGACCGTAAGAAAGGAGAAAGAAGGGAAGGAATTTGAGGAGGGAGAGGAAAGGGGGGGAGGAGGAGAAGGGGAGGGAGAGGAGGAGGGGGGAGTGACCTTACTTGTTAAATCAATTAGATCTTGACACAAACTTGGGTCAACTTTGAGACGACCCAAAAAGACCAGCTAAGAAGGGAAGAGGAGGAGGAGGAGGAGGAGGAGGAGGAGGAGGAGGAGGAGGGGAAGTAAATGGAAGGAAAATATATGGGAGGTTTAGGCCGGTTGAGAGAGAGAGAGAGAGAGAGAGAGAGAGAGAGAGAGAGAGAGAGTGTGAGAGAGAGAGAGAGAGAGAGAGAGAGAGAGAGAGAGAGAGAGAGAGAATGGGAAATTAAAGTGGGACGCTATTTTTATCTGAGAGGTTACTGTCCTTTCTCTCTGTCTCTCTCTCTCTCTCTCATACACTTTTCATTAAGTCGATATATATGAAGACAAAAGAAGAGAAAGGAAGAAAGGAAGGAAGGAAGGAAGGAAGGAAGGAAGGAGCAGAAAGGAAGAAAACTAGGAAGAAGAAGAACAAAGAGGTAAAGAAGAATGAAGATGAAGGAAAAAGTTGGAGGATAAAGGAAGGAGGAGAAGAAGGAAGGAAAACAGTGAAGGAATGGTGAAGGATGAGAGGAAGGAAGAAGAGGAAGAAGGAGGGAGGTAGGAAGGAAAAGGAAGACCAGGTGAATGGAAAAAAAGTATGATAAATGATATAAACGGATGAAAGAGGGAAGGAGGAGGACGAGGGTGAGGAAAAGTAGGAGAAAAGAATAAGAAATAACAAACGGGAAGAGAGAGGAAGGAGGAGAAGGAGTGAGGAAGGAAGGAAGGAAGGAAACAAGCGTGCGAAGGAAGAAAAGAAAGGTGGAGAAAAGAAGAAAGAGAAGAAGAGGGAGGAAAGAGGAAGAAAAAGGGATGGAAAAGAGGAGGAAAGACAGACGAAGAAAGAAGAGGGGTAGAAGAAAATGCGTGGAAATGAAGGAAGAAGGAATAAGGAAACATAAATAAGAGGAAGTGAGGAAGGGAGAAAAAAAAGGGAGAGAAGAAAAAAGGAAAAGAAGGAGGGAGGAAGAAAGCGTGGAAGAGAGAGAAGAAGGGATAAGAAGAGAAATAAAAGAAAGAGGGCGAGAAAAGGAAGGAGGAATGAAGGAGGTTGACAGGAGGGGGCGTGGCACCCTCCTGGCAAGCACTGATGTCAGGTGTAATTAGCGCCCGGCAGGTGATCACGGGCAGGTGTGTCGGGCAGGTAAGCCGTTTATTAAGGACATCACCTGTGCTACGGACCAAACCTTTTAACTCTCTCTCTCTCTCTCTCTCTCTCTGGCTTTTGTCCTCTCTATTTGCATTCTATATTTAACTTTCCCTTTTCATTCAGCTATTTCCTTCTCTATCGTATTTCCTTTCTTTTTTGTCATTTCCTATTTCTTTCCACAACTTTTCCACATCTTTTTAGCTTTCCACTTTTCATTCTCTTTGTTATTTTTCTTATAATATTTCCCTGACCTTCTTTCCATCATATCTTTGCCTTTCCTCATGTTATTTTGTTCATTTTCACTTGTCTCAATTTTCTTCTATACTGTTATTTTTTCAAGCATCAGTTTGTTAGTGTGTCTGTATTTTTCTGTTCTCTTTGCATTCTTATTCATTTCTTACTCTTTCCATTTTGCTATATCCTTCATTTCTATTTCCGTTCTTTATCTCGTTTTATCTCGCCCTCTTTCTTATTCAGTTTCCCCATTATTGAACTTTCTATTTTTGTTTATTTTCTTTATCTGTTGCTCTTTTTCCTCCTTAGTCGTCTCGTTCCCTCATATTTTTGGGGCGTTCAAATAGTTTATAGCTTAAGGATTTTTTTCAGTTTATGTAATTTTCCTCTCTCTCTCTCTCTCTCTCTCTCTCTCTCTCTCTTACAGAAGTTAAGAAAATTAAGTAATCAAATAATTATATCTAAGGAGGAAAAGAGATAGGAGGAGGATGAGGAGGAGAAAGAAGAGGTGAAGGAATGGGAAGAGGAGGAAGAGGATGATGATGATGATGATGATGATGATAAGGAGGAGGAGAAGGAGGAGGAGGAGGAGGAGGGGGAGGGGGAAGAAATAAGAGCGCAGGGAGACTTTGAAGAAGGAAGAGTAGGGAGTGAAGGAAGAGGAGGAGGAGGAGGAGGAGGAGGAGGAGGAGGAGGTAAAGAATGTTGGTTAAAGTTCTTTGTCTCCTTCCTACACCTACAACTCCCCCTCCCCTTCTCTCTCTCTCTCACCATCTTCAATTCGTTCCAAATTCCCACCGGAAGTTTAGAGATGAACCTCTCTCTCTTTGGTGTCCCGGAAAAGCTTATCTCCGCCTGTACCAAGGGAGGGAGGAAAGGGAGAGATGGAGAGAAAGAGGGAGGGAGGGAGGAATGAGGGAGGGAGGAAAGAGGAGGGGAGGGAGGGAGAGAGGGAGGGAGGGAAAGGTAATGAGGCAGGGATGAGAGATGCCGTGGAGAGAGAGAGAGAGAGAGAGAGAGAGAGAGAGAGAGAGAGAGAGAGAGAGAGAGAGAGAGAGAGAGAGAGAGAGAGAGAGAGAGAGAGAGAGAGAGAGAGAGAGAGACTAATATCAATACTCCTACGTCCATTACTACTTTATTCATATAATTTTCATTATTATTACCATCATTACTATTATCATCATCATCATCATCATCATCATCATCATTACATTTATCATTATCGTTTCATTTCAATTCCTTTCTTTTTTCTTCATTCTTCTTATTCTCATTCATCGTTTTACTATTATTATCATTCTTCTTCTTCTTCTTCTTCTTCTTCTTCTTGTCTCTTCTTCTTATTATTATTATTATTACTTCCTTTGCTGATGTTATTTTTTTTTTGGGGGGGGGGATGAAGGGGCAGGACAAAGGGGGGTTTAAAGGGGGGGGGGGTATTGTGGCACCTGGCGATGTCAAGTCATTAATGAATATGGACAGGTGTGACCACAGGGACCAGGCCACTAATTGCTCCGGGCGAAGGTATCCCCGGGGGAGAGGGGGGGGGGAAGCGGGGGGGAGGGGGGGCGTGAGGGTAGGAGTGTGGAGAAGTTAAGGGACAGTTGGAGAGAGAGAGAGAGAGAGAGAGAGAGAGAGAGAGAGAGAGAGAGAGAGAGAGAGAGAGAGAGAGAGAGAGAGAGAGAGAGAGAGAGAGAGAGAGAGAGAGAGAGACACAGATACATACATACATACATACATACATACATACATACGCAAAAAAATAAAGAAAGGAATAAAGAAAGGAAAGAAAGAAAGAGAAAGAAAAAGAAATTCGAGAAAAAACGAAAGAGAATAAGTACAAAGACGAAAAAAAGAGATAGAGAAAAAAATAAACTATAAAGATTAGGATAGATAAAAGCAAACTGGGAAAGGAGGAGGAGTAAAGAAAGGAAGGAAGGAAGGAAGGAAGGAAGGAATAAAGGAGATACAAGGAGAGAGGAGAAGAGGGACAGAAAACAATAAGAATCGGGAACAAAGAGAAGGAAAAATAAAATGCAGGAGAAAGAGAAATGGATGAAGTTGGACGAGAGAGAGAGAGAGAGAGAGAGAGAGAGAGAGAGAGAGAGAGAGAGAGAGAGAGAGAGAGAGAGAGAGAGAGAGAGAGAGAGAGAGAGAGAGAGAGAGAGAGAGAGAGAGAGAGAGAGAGAAAGCTAATGAGACACGTAAAATTAATGATAAACGGGAGGAGGAAGACAAATGAGATGATAAAGAAGGAATAAGTGAAATGACAGAAAATTGAAGGAAAAACGGAACAAAGAGTAAATATGAGAAACGATAAGACAGAAAAATAATAATCAATAAACGAGGGAAAAGAGGAAGAGGAAGAGATGAATAAATGAAGTGGGAGTGAAAAATAGGAGGAGGAAAGGAAGAGGAAGAAACAAAGAGGAAAGGGGAAGAAGGAAGATGAAGAAGAAAAAGGAGCGAGTGAAAAGGAAGATTAAAACAGTGAATAGTGGATAAAGGAAGGAAGGAAGGAAGGAAGGAAGGAAGGAAGGAAGCAAAGCAGGAATGAAGGAACGCAAATATATGAAAATGAGAAAACAGAAGAAAATTTATTGAAGGAAGCGAAAAAAATGACAGAGAGAGAGAGAGAGAGAGAGAGAGAGAGAGAGAGAGAGAGAGAGAGAGAGAGAGAGAGAGAGAGAGAGAGAGAGAACTCATCAAATAGCGCTCATTATAACTTGTCAAACCGAAATACAAAGCGACTCTTTTACGACATTAGTCCAACTTTCTCTACGGAGGGAGAGAGGGAGGGAGGGAGAGAGAGAGAAAGGGAGAGAAGGAGGGAGGGAGGAAACAGGGTACGGAAACAAAGGAAGGAAGATATAATGAGAAGATAGATAGATAAGATAAATATAGATGAAAAATGAGAGAAAGAAGAAAAGTAAGATGAAAAAAGAAAGATTAATGGAGGCGAGAAAAAAAAGAGGAAGAAGGAAAAATGAAAGATGAAAAAAGAAAAGAGAGAAGAGTAGATAGGAGGACAAGGAGAGAGGTAGGGATGAGAAGACGTGTAGGAAGGAAGGAATAGGAAGGAGGAGAGAAGGAAGGGAAAGGAGACGAAGAAAGATAAGAAGTCCAAGAAATACAAGACACAAGGAAGGAAAAAGGAAGGAAGGAAGGAAGAAGGAACAAAGGACGGAAGGAAGGAAGGAAAGATGGATGGAAAGAAGGAAGAAAGGAAGGTAGGAAGGAAGGAAATAAGGAACAAAGGAATGAAGGAAGGAAGATGGATGGAAAGAAGGAAGAAATAAAGGAGGGTAGGAAGGAGGGCAAGAAGAAAGAAAAGAAGGAAGGAAAGAAGGAAAGATGGATGGAAAGAAGGAAGAAAGGAAGGAAGGAAGGAAGGAGGGAAGGAAGGTAGGAAGGAGGGCAAGAAGGAAGAAAAGAAGGAAGGAAGGAAAGAAGGAAGGATGAAGGAACAAAGGAAGGAAGGACATAAAGGAAGCAAACGAAGGAATTCAAGCGATACTTTCCATAAGTTTAGAAAGCAAGCGAGGATTCCTCTCTCTCTCTCTCTCTAAAGAAACTGGAATCCATTAATTAAGGGAATTCAACACCAAAACCACGGTCGCTTCACACCAATGATTAGGCGAGAGAGAGAGAGAGAGAGTGAGAGAGAGCGAGAGAGAGAGAGAGTGAGAGAGAGAGAGAGAGAGAGAGAGAGAGAGAGAGAGAGAGAGAGAGAGTAATGTCGTTCCTCCCATTGACTTTGAAAAGGGGATTTAATGTCAGTCTCTCTCTCTCTCTCTCTCTCTCTCTCTCTCTCCGTTTTTTCCTTCGATTTTTCTTCCATTTACCTACTTCCCTCCCTTGTAGTAGTAGTAGTAGTAGTAGTAGTAGTAGTAGTAGTAGTAGTAGTAGTAGTAGTAGTAGTAGTAGTAGTAGTAGTAGTAGTAGTAGTAGTAGTAGTAATGGTAGTAGTAGTAATGGTAGTAGTAGTAGTAGTTGATGTTGATGTTATTGTTGCAGTAGAAGTACATGAACACTTTTTTTCCACACACACACACACACACACACACACACACACACACACACACACACACGATGAATCTGTCTCACTAATTCACGAAACTGATTCTGAAATGCCGATCATCACCACAACTTTAAGAGGTAATGCGGAGGAGGAGGAGGAGGAGGAGGATAGGGAGGAGGAAGAGGAAGAGGAGGAGGAAAAGGGAGCGGGGGAGTAAAGAGATTAAGGATGGACCAGATAGATAAAGGGAGGTGAAGTGTGTTAATTTTGGTATGAATATTAAACACAGACAGACAGATAGATAGATTGATAGATAAGTAGATTAACCAACTGATAAAGGTAGAGAAACAGGACTTATCATAGGCAAACATAGATAGATAGATAAACATAGATAGATGGGTGGAGTAGGTAGGAAGACACCTACCGAACGGGCGCAAGCAACTCCCGGTGAGGTATATATGGGAGGTGAGAAGGGAGCTGAAGCCCTCCAAAGACCCTTCCCATGTCCTCACTAACCGTTTCCCTATTGTCTCACCAACACCGGAGAGTAGTTCAGCATGCTCTTCAAAGACAGATCCTCTCTCTATCCACACCACACTACATTCACACAACATACTCACCTTTTCCCAAAATTCAAATTTCAAAATGGCACGCCTACATCATGCCTCGGAGTCCCCGCCTGGGGGGGGGACCATAAATTCCCCCAGGGAGGACTCCCCTTCTGGCTGCCAACCCGAGAGGTGTCTTGATAACTCTTCGAACCTCTTTCTTCTCAATTTCTGCAACATTCGCGGTCTTCGTTCTATTTTTCATTCTGTGGAATACCATCTCTCCTCTAAACCTCACCTTCTCTTCGTCACCGAAACACAGGTTTCTGAGGCTACTGACAGCAACCTCTACTCTGTTCCCTCCTACTATCTCTATCCTAAATTTCAATCCAAAGCTGGATGTTGCGCCTACGTGCGCAACATCACTTGCTCTCGTGCCCACGACCTTGATTCTTCAGAATTTTCCACCATCTGGCTAAGACTTCATTGTCATTCTATTACTAAATACATCTGTGCTGTGTATCTCTCACCTAACTCTACTAACTATGTAAAATTCTTTGACTATTTGAACTCTAAAGTGGAGCACATCTTGACCCACTCTCCCTTCGCTGAAATCTCCATCCTAGGAGATTTCAATGTTCACCACCAGCTTTGGCTTTCATCCTCTTTCTCTGACCAGCCTGGTGAACAAGCCTACAACTTTGCTCTCCTCAGCGATCTAGAGCAGTTGGTTCAGCACCCTGCACGTATTCCCGACCGTCTTGGAGACAGGCCCAACATTCTAGACCTCTTCCTTACCTCTAACCCTTCTGGTTAATCTGTCAAACTGTTCTCTCCGTTGGGCTCCTCCGATCATAACCTTATTTCTGTATCCTGTCCTATCGCTCCTGTGCACCCTTTGGACCCACCGAAAAGGCGATGCTTCTGGCATTTTGCTTCAGCTCGGTGGGACGACCTGACGATGTACTTTTCCGATATCCCGTGGAATGATGACTGCTCTTCTGAACTTGCTAACTGCATGCCTCCCCTCCTCCCGCGGCCCCGCTGCACATGACTTTCTACTCATGCTCATCCCTATACTGTCCAAACCCCTTATGCAAGAGTCAACCAGCATCTTCACTCTTTCATCCCTTACGCTGGTAAACTCTGGAACAATCTTCCTTCATCTGTATTTCCTCCTGCCTACGACTTGAACTCTTTCAAGAGCTCCTCCCGAAATTGACCTCTCTTTTTGGACACTCCTTTGACCTCTGTTCGGGAGCAGTGAGTAGCGGGCCTTTTTAATGTTTTTCTCTGCGCCCTTGAACTGTCTCCTTAGATGTAAAAAAAAAAAAAAAAAAAAAGGATATGGATAGAAAGGGAAGTAGACAAACAGACGGATGTATATATACAATCAAAACTAGACATAGATAGATGGATAGATAGATTAAGTGACAGATAGGCAGACAAATGTGAAAAGATACAGATAAATTAATAGATAAAAAACTAAAATAAAGATAGATAAATTGATATAGATATAGAAAATAAAAGATAACGAGAGACAGACAGATAAGATAGATAGATAAACAGACAGACAGATAGAAAAATAGACAGACAAAGTAGTAGTATGACAATAGAAAAAAATAGAAATAGATAAAAATAAGAGAATTGAGTTAGATTGAGGAAACGAGAGAGAGAGAGAGAGAGAGAGAGAGAGAGAGAGAGAGAGAGAGAGAGAGAGAGAGAGAGAGAGAGAGAGAGAGAGAGCGTAAATACCCAATACAATAACAGTAAAACAAATAAACAAGTCCCCCGTCTTGGATCCGTTTTCTTTGTGTGCGTTCATCGATATCCCATTTTCTTTACGAACTCCCTCACTCCGTTTTCTTCACACTCTTTTATCACCCTCATTCCAATTCCCATTTTCTTTCAGTGTCGCTCTTATGCCCTCGTTCTCTCTCTCTCTCTGATCAATGAGGGTATTAAGGATGTATCTTTATAGTAGAAATTCCTCTCTCTCTCTCTCTCTCTCTCTCTCTCTCTCTCTCTCTCTCTAATAGGATGAAGGAAAAAGGAGGAAATAATGAAGACCAAGATAAAAGAGGAAAAAAATAGAAGACATGAAGAGGAGAGAGAAGAGGAGGAGGAGGAGGAGGAGGAGGAAGGGGAGGGATATTCAAGAGGAGGAGAGAGTGGGAAGATAATGGAAGGAGGTGGAGGAGGGGAAGGAAGGAAGGAAGGAAGGAAGGAAGGAAGGAAGGAAGGAAAGAAGGAAGGAAGGAAAGGAGGAGAGGAGAGCATATGGATGAAGGGAGGAAAGGAGGGAGAAGGAGAAAATAAGGGAGAGAGGAAGAAAGAGGGAGGGAAGAGGCAAAAGGGATGGAGGAAGAAAGATGAAAGGAGAGAAAGAAGAAAGAGGAAGAAGGGGAACAAGAAGGAGGAGGAGGAAGCCAAAGACAGAGGAAGGAAGAAGGAAGAAGGGAGGGAAGGAAGGAAGGAAGGAAAGAGGGAAGAGAAAAGGAGACAAATTTACCACTTAGAGAGAGAGAGAGAGAGAGAGAGAGAGAGAGAGAGAGAGAGAGAGAGAGAGAGAGAGAGAGAGAGAGAGAGAGAGCAAATACAGTGATCCTGAAGGTGGTGAGTGGGAAGAAGAAAATGAGCAAGAGAGAGAAAAGAACGTGGGAGGAGGAGGAGGAGGAGGAGGAGGAGGAGGAGGAAGAGGAGGAGGAGGAGGAGGAGGAGGAGGAGGAGGAGGCTCTTCCCCCACCCCCTTAGTAAAGTTTTAATTGGGGTGTCTTGGCTAAACTTTGACCCGCAGAGGGCTGACTGTCTCGCTATCGTTGTGTCATCTTTCGATTTGCATGTTTTACTAAATGTTTTCATCTCTCTCTCTGTCTGTCTGTCTGTCTGTCTGTCTCTCTCTCCTTGGGGAATGCGAAGAAAACAACAGCTGAGAGAGAGAGAGAGAGAGAGAGAGAGAGAGAGAGAGAGAGAGAGAGAGAGAGAGAGAGAGAGAGAGAGAGAGAGAGAGAGAGAGAGAGAGAGAGAGAGAGAGAGAGAGCAGGAAAGAATCGATATCACCTTTAAACAGGAATCCAATCCAGTCTCCCTCCTTTTTTTCTCTCCCTTCCCAGAACAGTTTATCATTTCCACATAGGATTGGAACCTCTATCTGGGGAATAAATTAAGTGATTACACCCAAACTCCTCTAATTAATCCTCCTCCCCGGCTGGCAGGAAGGAAAGAGGGGAAAAAATAGAGGATCGGGAAAAAATATGAAAAGGATCGAGTGAGGGGAAAAGGAATCCAATGCTACTTATACAGGATCCAACCCCATTCTAAGTGGAGTTTAATCCTTCTATGGAGTCTTAATGGATTCTGTTAAACTAAGGGTGGAGTTGAGTTTACAGTCGGCTTGGAGTCAGTTAGGATTAGCGGAAGTGAGGTTTAAAGGAAGAGGAAGAGGAGGAAGGAGAAGAGGAGCTGGAGGAGGAAAGAAGGAGGAGCAGAAGAAGAAAAAGAAGAGTAAGAAGAAGAATGAAATGAATGATAATGATAATAATAATAATAATAATAATAATAATAATAATAATGAGAAAAACAATAAGAAAAGATGAGAATGAATAATAATAAGAATATGTATAAGTAGTAGAAGAAGAAAAAGAAGGAGGAAAAAGAAGGAGGAAACAGAGGAAGATGAAAAAATGAAAGAAGAAAACATGAACCCAGATTACAAAGAAGACAAAATAAAAACAATATCTCTCTTAATATCAACAATAATTAAAGAGAAATAAAAAAATAAAAATAAACAAAAAAGAGGGAATAACATAAATCACAATAAATAATGATAATCAGGAAATGGAAATAAAGATAAAGAAGGAAGAAAGAAAAGGAGAAATAACATGGCGAAAGGAGGAATTGGGAAGGAGGAGAATTATGGAGGAGAGGAGAGAAAAGGTGCTAATTGGAGAAATGCCCATGAGGAGGAAGAAGGGAAGGAAGAAGGAGAGGAAGGAAGGGGGGAAGGGAGGATGGGAGGGAGGAGGGAGAGAAGGGAGGGAATGAGATAAGGGGAAGGAAATGAGGGAATGGAGAGAGGGAGATAACAAATTCTTCCTTCCTCCTCTTCTTCCTCTCCCTTTCCTCCCTTAATTACCTTCCCAACCAGGTGCCTTGCGTCCCACCACCACCACCACCACTGACATCACCACTGACATCACCACCTTCTTCCTCTTCTTCTTCTCCTCCTTCTCTTTCTTCCTCATCTTCTACTTCCTTTTTTTTCTTCTTTTTCTTTTCCTCCTTCTATTTCTTCATCCTCTTCTACTTCCTCTTTTTTGTTCTTCCTCCTCTTCTTCTTCACAACCTTACCTTCCTACTTACCTACCTACCTTCCTTTCCTCCATCGCTTCCTTCCTTCCTTCCTTCCTTCCTTCCTTCCTTCCTTCCTTCCTCCCTTCCTACTTGCCCCCCTCCCTCCCTTCCTCCCTACCTATTCTAAGCCTCCCATCAACCGAGTGTCACCAGGTATAAGGGATCAAGTATAAGGGAAGGAAACAAAGGGAATCGAATCCTCTCTACAATGGGATCGAAACCTTGAAGACGACCCATCTAATCCCCTCCTTATGCATTCAGTGGACCGTAAAATGAGGGTGAACGAGGTGGTGAGGGTGTGTTCAGGGTGCGGAAGGGTGAGGGAGAGGAAGGGAGAGGTAGGGAAGGGGGAGGATGAGGAAAGGGGGAAGGGAGAAAGGAAGGAAGGAAGGAAAGAAGGAAAAAAAACGATAAAAATAGAAAGAGGGATAAAGGAGGAGGAGGAAGAAAGGGGGAAGGGAGGAAGGAAGGAAGGATAAGTGAAAGAAAAAGGGAGAAAGGAAAGAAGGAAGGAGGAAAGAAACGAGAAAAAATAGAAAGAGGAACAGGGAAGGAGAAGGAAGAAAGAGGGTTAAGGGAGGAAGGAAGGAAGGAAGGAAGGAAGGATAAGTGAAAGAAAAAGGGAGAAAGGAAAGAAGGAAAGAATGATGACAATGAAGAAGGAAAGAAACGAGAAAAAATAGAGTGAGGGATAAGGAAGGAGGAGGAAGAAAGGGGGAAGGAAGAAAGGAAGGAAGAAAGGAAGGATAAGTGATGAAAAAGGAAAGAAGGAAAGAAGGAATGCATGATGAAAATGAAGGAGAAAAGCAAAAAAAAAAAGGAATGAAAAATAAAGTAAACGAAAGATAGATGAAAAGGAGGAAAGAAGGAAGGAAAACATAAATTGGAAAATAGGAAAAGACGGAGGATGTGAGGAAGGAAGAAGGAAGTAGGAGATGAAGGAGGTAAGGATGGAATGATAAGAGGAGGAAAAGAAGGAAGAAAGGAAGAAAAAATGAATATGAGAAAGGAAAGAAGGGAGAAAATGAAATGCTGTAGGAAAGGAAAAAGAAAAGAAAGGAGGAAGGGGAGGAGAGGAGGATGAGGAAGGGGAGAGGTAGGGAGGGAGGATGGAAGAGGAGAGAAGGGAGAGATTTAATTCATTTTAGGAGTAATTTTAAGAATGGTTTAGTTAGTCCTTAAATGTGGAAGCTTGAGTCCGTTTTCTTTGGTTATTTTTTTTATTTTCATCATTATTATTATTATTCTTCGCCTTATTATTATTACATTTATTATTATCATTCTTATTCATTCATACCAGTTAATTCTCCTTCTTTCTTCATTATCATTATTATTATTATTATCATTATTATTATTACTATTATTATTATTATTATTATTATTATTATTATTATTATTACAAAGGGTTCAGGTGCATTATAGACTAATTTGGATATGATAATTAAGCTGTCTAATTGTTGAAAGGAATATATTAAAGAGGAGGAGGAGGAGGAAGAAGAAGGAGAAGAAGACAAAGACAATAAGCAAGACGAAAGATAAGTAGGAGTGGGAGGATAAAGAGGAGGAGAAAAATAAATGAATAAGAGGAGGAGGAAGAAGAGGAGGAGGAGGAGGAGGAAACGTGGGAGGAAGAAAACGAAAATGAGGTAAAAATGCGTGTTTGTGTACATGAGTGGGTGATGGTGATGGTGATGATGATGATGGTGACACGTTAAAAATTGTGGCATAGGTGTGGCGTGGGTGGGGAGGAGGAGGAGGAGGAGGAGGATATGGGTGTGTAATGTGTATGTTTAAAAGGAAAGAAGAAAGGAATGCAGGGAGAAAGGAAGGAAGAGATGAGAACGAGGAGGAGGAGGAGGAGGAGGAGGAGGAGGAGGAGGAGGTTAAGGAAAGGCAAGTAAATTCAGGAATACCAGTAGATTTGCATGTTCTCTCTCTCTCTCTCTCTCTCTCTCTCTCTCTCTCTCTCTCTCTCTCTCTCTGTTTTCGTATTCTCGTCTCTATTAATAAACTCAATTTCACTCCATCCCACGCTCGCTTACTCTCTCTCTCTCTGATCTCATTTCCGTCTCTCGTTCATTCCCTTATTGTGAAAATTTGCTTTAATTTCTTACTTTCTTCCCCTTTAAGTGTAATTCCCTTGTCATTTCATTATTTTCTTTCTTTCTTTCTTTCTCTTTGTTTCTCTTTCTCTTTCTTTCTTTCTTTCTTTTATCTTTTTTTTCACCTAGAATTCCATGCCAAACTACTACTTACCCCCCTCCTACTCCTCCTCCTCCTCCTCCTCTTCCTCTTCCTCCTCCTCTTCTTCTTCCTTCTCCTCCTCCTCTGCCTTTGTCCTCAGTCCCATAAATACAAGTTTGCTTCCTTTTGCTCTTCTTTTTTTTTCCTCTCTCCTCTTATTCCACTTTTATTTCCCCTCCTTCTCTCCCTTCCTTTATTCCTCCATCCCTCACTTCCCATCTTTGCCTCTCTATCTCTGCTTTCTTTTATTTATTTTTCCCCTTTTTCGCTTCCTTTTCCTATTCTTTTTTTCCCTCTTTTCTCTTATTCCACTTTTATTTCACTCCTTCTCTCCCTTCCTTTATTCCTCCGTCTCTCAGTTCCTCTCTATCTCTCCTCTCTATCTCTGCTTTCTTTCTTTTCCTTTGTATTTTTTCCTATTTTTTGCTTCGTTTTGCTATACTTTTTTTCTCTTCTCTCCTCCTATTCCACTTTTACTTTCTTCCTTCTCTCCCTTTCTTTATTTCCTTATCCCTCACTTCCCACTTTAATCTCTCTCTCTCTCTCTCTCTCTCTCTCTCTCCTTTCTATCATCCATTTTCTCTTTTTTCCTTTTTTTCCTTTTTATTTTTTTGGATTCGTCAGGCTTTGGTTACATCCATATAGATTTTTATCGTGTGTGTGTGTGTGTGTGTGTGTGTGTGTGTGTGTGTGTGTGTGTGTGTGTGTGTGTGTGTGTGTGTGTGTGTGTGTGTGTGTGTTCTCGTACCTGTTATTCACTTTCATAATTTTTTGTCTTTTTCCTTCCTCTTTTTCTCTTTCCTTGTTGATTCTTCTCTACTTCTTTTTTTTCTTTTCCTTTTTTCCTTCTTCCTGTAACGGTGTACCGGGGGGCGTTTAAAGGCGTTGATTAAGACTCAGCTTCCTTAAGGCAAATATATTCTTAAGCCTATGTGTACAGGAGCGTCTGAGCGCGAGAGACTACAGGTGTGTGTCAGTCGGACTGTCGTGAAGGAGTGACGAGTTACAGATTGGAAAATAATGAAGTTACAATTGGTCACGTATGTCAAGGTGGCCTCCAAGCTTGATGAAATGCTTTGTATATAAACTGAGACGGTAAACACTGACGGACGACATTTCTATAAGGTGGCGTGATCTGTCTGTCGTGGGTTTTTTCCTATTCCATCTTTCATGATTCTCTCTCTCTCTCTCTCTCTCTCTCTCTCTCTCTCTCTCTCTCTCAATAAAAAGGAAATTACCTCAGAAAAACATTTTTAAGGAAAGGAAGGATAGAGGGAAAGAAGGAAGGAAGGAAGGAAGGGAGGATGAAAGAGAAAGGAAAGAAGGAAGGAAAGAAGAGAGAAGAAAGGAACCATAAAAGAGAAAGGAAAGAAGGAAGGGAAGGAGAAAGAAGGAACGATGAAAGAGACAGGAAAGAAGGAAGGAACGATGAAAGAGAAAGGGAAAAATGAAGGAAAAAAGGTGTGGAGGAAGGAAGGAAGGAAGGGATGAAGGAAAGCAGTACAAAAAAGATGAAAAAAAACAAGGAAAGAACGGAGAAAAATAATGAAGAAAGGAGGAAGGACAAAGTTCCTCACCAACGACTGTTGCTTAAACTACAGGCTCACGGAGTAAGGGTAAAGTTTTGAACTGGGTCAAGGCGTGGCTTAGCAATAGGAAGCAAAGAGTGGAAATCAATGGTAGAAGATCTGACTGGGGATGTGTTACGAGTGGGGTCCCACAAGGTTCAGTATTAGGTCCACTTTTGTTTATTATTTATATCAATGACTTAGATACAGGAATTAGTAGTGATGTCAGTAAGTTTGCAGATGATACCAAGATCGGTAGAGTAATTGAGTCGGATCAGGACGCTAGTATTCTCCAGGGTGAACTAAACAGATTGTATGACTGGGCGGATAAATGGCAGATGGAGTTCAATGTAGGGAAGTGCAGCATTCTGAATGTAGGTAGGAACAACCCCTCACATAACTATTGCTTAAATGACACTCCCATAAGCAGGTCTGGATGCGAAAGGGATTTAGGGGTCTTAGTGAGCTCTGATCTCCGTCCAAGGGCATAATGCATTCAAGCTAGAAATCGAGCAAACAAGGTGCTGGAATTTATTTCAAGGAGCGTAAGCAACAGAAGCGCCGAAGTCTTCCTCAAACTATATTTAGCATTAGTTAGACCTCATCTTGACTATGCGGTTCAGTTCTGGTCACCTTACTATAGAATGGATATCAAAATGTTAGAATCGGTGCAGAGGAGGATGACTAAGATGATTCAGGGGTTGAGAAACTTGCCATACGCGGAAAGACTCAAACAGTTAAACTTGCATTCTCTAGAAAGGCGAAGGGTGCGTGGAGACATGATCGAGGTTTATAAATGGATGAAGGGCTTAAATAAGGGGGATATTCGTAAGGTTTTGTTAGTAAGAGAACCGGGTAGGACACGAAGTAATGGGTTTAAACTGGATAAATTCAGATTCAACAGAGACATAGGCAAAAATTAGTTTTCTAGCAGAGTGGTGGATGAGTGGAATAGGCTGAGCAGTCATGTGGTGAGTGCCAATACAATTGTCACATTCAAAAATAGATTAGATAAATTCATGGACAGCGATATTAGGTGGGGTTGGATACACGGGAGCTTAGGTTCAAGGGAGCCGCCACGCACAGGCCTACCGACCTCTTGCAGACTCCTATGTTCTGATGTTCTTATGTTCTTATGTTGAAAAGAATGCAAAAGGGGTATGAAAGAAAGGAAGGAAGGAAGGAAGGAAGGAATGTTGAAAAGGAATCAAGAAAAGAACGAAAAAAGAATGAAAAAGGAAAAATGAGAAAAAAAAGAAAAGAAAAGGAACGAAGGAATATATGAAATGGAGAAGACACGAGAGAGAGGGAGGAAAGATGAAAGGGAGAGATGTAAAAGGAAAGAAAGAAGAAGAGAAAGAAGGAAGAACATAGTGAAAGGGAAGGAAGGAAGAAAGAAAGATAGGAGGGAGAAATATAGAAGGAAATAAGAAAAGAAAGAAGGAAGAACAGAGAGAATGGGAAGGAAGGCAGAAAGAAAGATGGGAGGAAGAAATATAGAAGGAAAGAAAAAAGAAAAGAAAGAAGGAAAGACATAGAGAAAGGGAAGGAAGAAAGGAAGGAAGGAAACAAAGCCTCGATAAATAAGGAGAAAATTTTATTGAATGGAAGCTTTTAAAGAAGAATATTAAGGAAGAGTTGAAAATTATTAAAGTCTCCCCTGACCGTGTATCAGAAGGGGAGGAAAGAGGAAGAGAGAGAGAGATAGTAAAGATGGAAATAAAGATAGTAAAGAGGGAAATAGAATAGAGTTAAAAGAAGAGTGACGAAAAGGAAAGTAGAAGAAGGAATAACTAAAGAAAAGAAGAAAGAATGAAGGAATAAAAGAAAAAAAGGAAAAAAAAGGAGAAACAGAAAATGGTGACGGAGATTGAAATGAAAGAAGGGAAGGAAAAAAAAGGAAAAGGAAGGAAGGAAGGAAGGAAGCAGAAGGCATTTTCACTTTTTGGTTTTTATTTTTCCTTCTCTTTTATTTCCTTTTCCTATTTTCGTTTTTTTTTTCCTTTCTCTCGTATTTCCAATCTTGGCTAGACACTATTTTTGACAGGGGTGAGAGAGAGAGAGAGAGAGAGAGAGAGAGAGAGAGAGAGAGAGAGAGAGAGAGAGAGAGAGAGAGAGAGAGAGAGAGAGAGAGAGAGAGAGAGAGAGAGAGAGAGAGAGAGAGAAACACACTTCTACTCACTAAATTTTCCTTCTTTATCTCTAACTTCTCTCCCTCCTCTTCCTCCTCCTCCTTCTCCTCCTCCTCCTCCTCTTCCTCCTACTCCTCCTCCTCCTCCTTCATCTCTTTCCCCTCTATATTTTCTCCAACTCAAAGCGCCTAATGTTCTCTCTCCCTTTCCTCCCTCCTCCTCCTCCTCCTCCTCTTCCTCCTCTTCCTCTTTCTTTCCTTCTATAACAGCCACTTCAATCATACTCTTCCTCTTCCTTCCACTCTTTCCTCCCCTTTCCATATCCTTCCCTTACTTCCTTTCTTCTCCTGGAAATAGACGGAAAGAAAGGGGAAGGAAGGGGAAGGAGAGAAAGGGGGAAGAATGGGAACAGAAAGGAGGGATAAGATGGGAAAGGGAGGGAAAGGGAGCAAAAAGGAAAAGGGTAGGGAGGTAAAGGGAAGGAAAGGGAGCAGAGGAGAGGGTAGGAAGGAAAGGGAGGGAATGAGAGAGGAAAGAAGGGGAAAGAAAGGGGAAGTGAAAGAAGGTGGGAAAATGAAGGGGTACTATTTCCTTTCCTCCTCTTTCTCCTTCTTCTCCTCCCTCCCTCCCTCTCTTCTCTTTTCTCTTTTTCCTTTCCTTTCCTTTCCCCTCTTTCCTTCCTTCCTTTCTTCCCTTTTTCATTTTTTTCTTTATTCCACGTTTCTTCCTCTCCTCTCCTTTCCCTCTCATTCACCTTTAATTTTTTTCTTTCCTTCTTCCTTCCTTCTTACAATCTGTTTCCTCTACTTTCATTCTACTTTTCTTTCTCTCTCCACTTTTTTCTTTCCTTTTTCCTTCGGTCATTTCTTTCTTTTATCCTTCCTTCCTAGGTTTCCTCCTTCTCTCCTTTCCTCCCTCTCATTCCCTCCCTCTCATTTTCCCCCCAGCTCAGGTAAAACATAATGGGGAGCGCCGATCCCCTTCGTAATGAGTGGACAGGTGTGAAGATTCTCAGGTAGGAAATGGAGACAATGACACACACACACACACACACACACACACACACACACACACACTCTCTCACCTTCACCTGCTCACCTTTCCCTAAATTACCACAGGTGTTAAAAATGCATTGACCCCGGCTGGGGGGGAGGGAAGGAGAGAAAGGGAGGGAGAGGAGGAAGGGAGAGAGAGGGAGGGAGGAGAGAGAGGAGAGAGAGAGAGAGAGAGAGAGAGAGAGAGAGAGAGAGAGAGAGAGAGAGAGAGAGAGAGAGAGAGAGAGAGAGAGAGAGAGAGAGAGAGAGAGAGAGAGAGAGAGAGAGAGAGCAGGATACAACGACTTTAAGTACCGGTGGTGGTTGTCGTGGTGATGGTGGCGGTGATGATGATGATGATGATGATGGTGATGAAGATGTTAATGTCGTTGTGAAGATGTTAATGTCGTTGTTGTTGTTGTTGTTGTTCTTTGTTGTTTGTTGTTGTTGTTGTTTTCATTGTCTTCACTCAATACACACATCTATAATAACTCTCGTCTATGATTATATTTCACACTGAAGAAAGATGATAAACAAATAAAAAATCGTACATAATAATAATCTGGGAACAGAAAAAAGGAAAATATAATAAGAAATAACGTTAAAATAGAAATAATAATGATAACAGTAATAATAATAATAATAATAATAATAATAATAATGATAATGATAATAATAATAATAATAATGGAAAACAAAATAATAAAGTTTCTTCAATATTAAAATCGAAAAATAATTGTATGTAAATATTTAAAGTTTGAACAAAAACGTTGAGAAAAAAACACTGAACGAGGAAGAGGAGGAGGAGGAGGAGGAGGTGATAGAAGAGAGAAAAAACGGATATTGCAAAGAAAAATCTGAAACGAGAAGACTTGGGAGGAGAGAGAGAGAGAGAGAGAGAGAGAGAGAGAGAGAGAGAGAGAGAGAGAGTCAAGAAAGTAAATTTAATATAATCCCTCATAAATGTTTAGATGTACCTCCTCCTCCTCCTCCTATTTCTTCTCCTCCTCCTTATACTTCCTCTTCTTCCTCCTCCTCCTTTCTCTTCCTATTCTTCTTTTTCCTTCTTTCCCCTATTTTTATCTTCACTTTCCTTTTCCTTCTCTTCCTCAACTCCTTTATACTTTTCTTTCTCCTTCCTTCCTTCGTTCCATCCTTCATTTTTCCTCCTCCTCCTCCTCCTTCTCTTCCTCATCCAGTTCCCTCCTCTCACCTTCCTTCTGCTCCTCTTTCTAATCCTCTTTTGCTTTTATCCTCCTCCTCCAGCTTTCTCCTTTTCCTCTCTTTTTCATCCTTCATTTTCCTTCCTTCCTTCATTTTCTTCCCCTCTCATCTATTTGTACTTCTGTTTTACCTTCCTCTCTCACTTCATTCATTCTTTCAAATCTTTCTTCTTCCTTTTCTTCTTCCTCTTCCTCCTTCCCTTTTTCACCTCCCTTCTCTTCTTCCTTTATCTGCCTACATTACTTCCTCTTACTCCTAATGTTTCTTCTTCTTCTTCTTCTTCTTCTTCTTCTTCCTCCTCCTCCTCCTCCCTAAGCACACAAGTACACAGTCACATTTGAACGTTTCTTTCAAAATATTCAGGACTAAATTTACTCATGTCAGCTTCCTTTCTTTGGCGCGCGCACACACACACACACACACACACACACACACACACACACACACACACACACACACACACACACACACACACACACGTTTGAGTATTAAGAGGATTCGTATATTTTTTTTGTCTTCCTGTGAGCTTCTGCATCTCTCTCTCTCTCTCTCTCTCTCTCTCTCTCTCTCTCTCTCTCTCTCTCAAGCAGTCAAAGGCACAGCAAACAATGGGAGCGACTTACTAAAACACACACACACACACACACACACACACACACACACACACACACACACACACGGCTGCCATTCATTACCTGTGGGGGCGCGTCACCTGGCTCACCTGCAAGAGAGAAAAGGTGCGTTAATTAGTTTTTCCGAGGCGTTCAACAGGTGAGAGTATTGACCAGGTGTGCCGGCGGGGAAATGAGTGTGTTTGTGTTGTGTTTGTGTTTGTTTTGTTTACCTTTTTCATTCATGCTTTCTTCCTCTTACTTATTCTCTTTATTTTATTCTATTTTATTTATTCTACTTCATCATATTTCTCTCTCTCCTTTATTTCATTCTCTTTATGAAGTTGATGCTCTCAGTTACATCACGGAGACTATATTGGCAAAAAAATAGTTGGTACAGACTCAAGAATCTTCCTAAGCCCTGCAAGTAAATTTTTATGGTTTTACTAAATTTATATGGATTTTTTTTTAGTTTCCTGTGATATGTATGTCATGTTGAACTTATTGTATATTATGAAATTAAGCTAGAATGGTTGATTGATTGACTACTACTACTATTACTGCTACTACTACCACTATTACTACTGCTGCTACTACTACTACTACTATTACTACTACTACTACTATTACTACTACTACTACTGTATCACTATTTCTTTGCCCAACATCCACCACCATATTCCCCTACCAGAATCACAACCTCAACCCTTCGTTCCCCCCTCCCCCCCCAATTCCACCCCCCCCCCCCCACCACCACCACCACCTCGGCCTCAGCAACACAAACAGCGTACAGATAACCGTTGGCTTTCTCCGCAACACAACTACCGCACCCTTCTCTGGAACGCAACCCGGCTTTATCGCTTCCCGAGAGAGAGAGAGAGAGAGAGAGAGAGAGAGAGAGAGTTACAGTTGTGCTCTTTTTTTTCTTTCTCTGGTTGCTTGCTATCAGAATCATGTGTCATTTCTGTATCTGTGTGTTTGTCATCCTTCGTGAAAAGAGGAAGGAAGGAAGGAAGGAAGGAGGAAGGGAAGGAAGGTGGGAAGGACACGAAAGGAAAGGAAAAGGAAAGAAAAAGAAAGGAGAAGAGGAAGATAGGAGGAAATGGAAGGAAAGAAAGAAGGAAGGAGGGAAGGAAAAAAGGAAGAAAGGGAGGAACGAGGAGAAAGTGAAAGAAGGAAGGAAGGAAAGGTGAAAGGAAGAAAAAGAATGGAATAGGACAAGGAAATGAGGAAGAAAACAGAGGAAGAAAGGGATGAGGAATTAAAGAGGAAGTTAGAAGATATGGAGGAGAGGGAAAAATAATAAGAAAAATTTAAAAAGGAAAAAGAAAAGGAAGGAAAGTATGAAGGGAAGAGTGAAAAGAAGAAAGGCTTGTGAAAATGGAAGAAAAGGAAGAAAGTAAGGAAAGAAGGTAAGAAGGAAGGAATAGAGGAAAACAAAGTGTGCCATGAAGATAAGAAAGAAGGAAGAAAGAAAAATACGAAAGAAAAGAAAAAAAGAAAGATAAAGGAGACACGATTTTAAGAAATTAAAAAAAAGGAAGGAAAAAAAGAAGGAAGAAAGGAAGGAGGGAAGGAAGGAAAGAAGAAAGAAACAAAAGGAAAAAAAAAAGAAAAACCGGAAATAGAGGAAGAAAGAAAGAAACCAATTAAGTTGAAAGAAAACGTATCAAAGAAATTACGAAATGAATGAGAGAGAGAGAGAGAGAGAGAGAGAGAGAGAGAGAGAGAGAGAGAGAGAGAGAGAGAGAGAGAGCGAGAGAGAGAGAGCAATCCTGTGTTAAGAGACGCTTGGTGCGATAGATCCGGATTGAGTATCGGCGGGACTAAATCCGGGTTGTGTACTGATGAAGGGATCGGTTTTGGACACAGTTCGAACCCTGTTATGAGAGAGAGAGAGAGAGAGAGAGAGAGAGAGAGAGAGAGAGAGAGAGAGAGAGTTAATCACACATTCACCTCTGGCTATCAAGGTGAGACTCCACTAATTACTTACCTGCCCAGAGCTCACCTCCGCGCCGCACTTTTATATTCTCTCCTTTTCCACGGACGGCAGAATTTAACTTTTTTTTCTCTATTCCTTTTTTTCCTTCCTCTCCCTTCTCTTCTCTCTCCTCTTCCTCTTTTCGTATTTTATCTTCTGCCTACTTTCTCTCTCCTTATTATTTTCTTTTATAATAATGTTCGTAACTTATTTCTTTATTATCTTTTCTTTCTCCTTCCTCTACGTTATCTTGCTGCCTCCTTCGTTTATTAAGGCAAGAGTATTATTATTATTATTATTATTATTATTATTATTATTATTATTATTATTATTATTATTATTATCGTTATTACCAGTTATCATCGTCATATGTAATTTTTTTTTCTTTTCATGCGTTATTAATTTTCATCATTCATCGTTTACTTATCATTTATCACTCATTGTTATTATTTTTATTATCTGGGTTTCTGATATTTTTTACCCATTTTTCATATTTCGTAACTTTATTTACTTCTTAATATATTTTTACCTGTATATCATTAACCTCCTTTCATTAAATTCACCACTCTTGCTGTGTTCATTAATTTTCTTTATCTTTTTCTTTATTCTCGTATGTAAAAATAATAATAATTCACTGTTTACTCTTCACCTTTATTTTCTTTCACATTTTTCACCAACATTTCCAGGTGTTTCTCTCGCCTCCACCCGTCCCTTCACTAATTACCCAAGGTGTGTGTGTAATTAAATTTATATGTATACTTTATTCTCGTATGTAAAAAGTAATTCACTGTTTACTCTCCTCCGTTATTTTCTTTCACACTTTTCGCCAACATTTCCAGGTGTTCCGCGCGCCTTTACCTGCCCCGTCACTAATTATCCTCAGGTGTGTGTGTGTGTGTCCAGGTAAAAAGTATGACGCTAATTCGCCTTTTTCTCACTTTTATTTTTCCCTTCTCTCTCTCCCTCGCCGCGTCTTGGGCCGGGGAGGGGGAAGGGCTGGCGGCTCATCCCCTCTATTGCTCTCTTCCCTGGCGGACAATTTTCCTAAGTGTGGAAATGTAAGGAAAGTCACGAACGATTAGACTCTGCGCGCCTTCTTTCTTGTTTTTCTTGACCGTCAGTGTTGTTGTTGTTACTGATGCTGCTTTTGCTACTACTACTACTACTACTATTACTACTATTACGACTACTACTACTACAACAACCACCGCCATCACTACCACTACTATTATTTCTACTACTACTACTACTGCAACTACTTCTACTACTACTACTACTACTACTACTACTACTACTACAATCACCACTACCACAACTACTACTACTACTACTACTACTCTAACTACTACCACTACTACCACTACTACTACTACCACTACTACTACTACCACTACTACTACTACCACTACTACTACTACTACTACTACTACTACTACTACTACTACTACTACTACTACTACTACTACTACTACTACAACCACCACCATTTGGATGACTTTCAAGCAATGCAGCATGAATAAGAGATGATGGTTCCTACACACACACACACACACACACACACACACACACACACACACACACACACTGGCACCAAGCACTGGATGGCAGACTCCGTGTTTGGCTCAATTCCAGGACGTGTATGGAGAGGGCAGACTCGGGGCCACCTGCGCACACACACACACACACACACACACACACACACACACACTCACAATCGAGATGGTACACAACATACCGATACATGCAGTTCAGTTTGTCACACACACACACACACACACACACACAAGGCACTGAACCTCTCTAGTCATTTCTCTCTTTCCTGTTTTCCTTCCTTTCACTTCCCTTCTCTCTCTCTCTCCTCTCTTCCTTTCTTTGTTCCTGATTTTCTTCCTCTTTTTTTTTTCTTACGTTATTCCTTCTGTTATTACTTGTTTATCTTCTTCCTTTCCTTATCAACTATTCTTGCTCTTGTTTATCATGTTCCTGCTTTCGTTTGCTTATATTTTTACTTTTTTTCGTCTTTTTTTTTGCTTTTTATTTCACTTTTTTTCTTTGCTTTTCCTTTTCCACTTTCATCAACTCTCTCTCTCTCTCTCTCTCTCTCTCTCTCTCTCTCAACCTTCTTTAATGCTCCTTTCCCTCCCTCTCCTCGTACTTCCTTCCCTTCTCGTTCTTTCATCTCTTCTTCCTTCCTTAATTCGTTTTCCTTCACCTCTTCCCTTTTTCTCTTTTTTTTTATCCGTCTTTTCCTTTCTCATCAGCTTTCCTATCTTCCTTTTCTTCTTACTTTGCTTAATTTATTTCATTTTTTTTTTCTTTCTTCCTTTCTCTTCTTTCCTTCTCATGTTTCCTTTCTTCCTTCCCTCTTCCTTGATTCGCCTCCTTATTTCATTACTTTATTTCCTTCTTTTCCTTCCGTTTCCTCTATTTCCTTCAATTTTCTCTCCTCCTTTTCTGTGATTCAATTCCCTTCATCCCTTTCTCTTTTTTTCTCCTAAACCCATTTTCTTCACTTTTCTTCGGCCTTCAAATTTCCTTCGTTCCTTATTCAATTCATCTCCCTCCCAACACTTCACTTTTCTTCTCCCTCCTTTCTCCTTCTCTTCCCTTCCTTCTTTTTCTCCCTCTATTTTCCTCCTTTTCCTCGTTCTTTCTTTGATAGATAAATATTTTCCTTTCTTCCTCCTTTATTTTCCTTCATTTTCCTTTCTTTCCTTCGACATTCCAACTTTCCACCTCTTTCTCAGCTTTCCTTTATTCTCTCTCTCTCTCTCTCTCAAGTCTTCCTTCATTTCCTCTTCCACGTCTTTCATTTCCTTCCCTCTCTCTCTTTTTCTTCATCCATCTTCTCTCTTTCCAAGCCTTTCTTTATTCCCTTGTATAGTCCTATTATTCTCTTCCCTTTCTTTCTCCCTATATTATTTCCCTCCATTCTTTTTCTCAGCATTCCTTCACTCCCTCTACACTTTTTTTTCGTTTCCTTCTCTCTTTCCCGCCAATATTTCTTTTTTCTTTCTCTTTTTCAGCTTTCCTTTTCCTCAAACTTTCTTATTTTCCTTTACTGTATTATTATTTTTTTCATACTCTTCTTTCCTTCCTTCCTCTGATCTTTTCTTCATTTTTTCTACCTCCTTCATTCTTTCCTCTCCTATAATTTTTCCTTCTTTACTTTCCTCTCCTTCCTTCCGTTCGTATTTCCTCTCCTTTAATTATTTATCTACTTCCTTTCTTCATCACTTTCTTCTTTCTTTCACTCCTTCCTCCTATCTAGCATTTCTTTTTCTTTTATGTTTTTTTTCATTTTCTTTCCTCTTTTTCTTATGTCAGTCTTTCCTCCACTTATTTCAATCACTTTCTTGCCTTCCCTCCAGAATTCCTTCCCTTCTTCATTCCTTGCTCCAATCCTTTCATTCTTCTCCTTCTCTTCCTTCCAACATTCTTTCCTTCATTCCTTCACTTCTTCCTCCACTCATTCTTTCATTCTTTTCCCTCTCTTCCTTCCTTCGTTCCATTCGTCCTCTTTTCTAGTTTCTGCCTTCCATTCTTCCATCCCTCCTTCCTTCCTTTCTGGCTTCATCCATTCTTCCTTCCTTCCTTTTTTTAATTCTTTCTTTCAATCCTCCTTCCTTCCTTCGTTCCCTCCTCTCCCTTCCACCTTCACTCCCTTCCTTCCTCCTTTCCTTCCAATCTTCCTTCCATCCTTCCTTCCTCGTTCCTTTCGTTCCTTCCTTCCTTCCTTCCTTCCTTCCCTCTTAACTTCTGAAGGATTTAAAAACATGCTTAAGTCGTCCCTAAGTCTTTTAAGGATGCTCAGAAATTCCTCGCAAGTCTTCTAAGTTATATTTTAAGATTGTAAGATTTCGGAAGAGTTAAGTTACTATATCACGCTTCGTATGTTCCTTAAAAGTGTGTGTGTGTGTGTGTGTGTGTGTGTGTGTGTGTGTGTGTGTGTGTGTGTGTGTGTGTGAGACGTAAGAAGGAAAGGATGGAAGAAAGGATAGGAAGGAAAGGAGGGAGAAGAAAATGATGATGGAGGAAGGGAGAGAAAGAAGGAAGGAAAGAAGAAAGAAAAAAAAGAAAGAAACGAAAAAGGGAATGAATGAATGAATGAGAGAAAGATGAGAAAGAAAGAAAAGAAGAAACGGAATGAATGAGGGAAGAAAGTGATAGAAAGGAGAGAATAGGAAGGGAGAAAAAAAAAGCTGAATAGGAAGGAAGGAAGAAAGGACGAAAAAAAGAAAGAAAGGAACAAAGAACGGAAGAAAGGAAATAAATAAAAGAAAAGAAGAAGAAAGTAAACATATAAAGGAAGGAAAAGAAATACGGAAGAAACGAAGGAGAAGAAAGCAAGGGAAAGAAGGATTAAAGAAAGAGAGAAAGGAGGAATAGTAGAAAAAAAAAAAAAGAATCGGAGGAAAAAAGTGAAGGAGGAAAAATCTAACCAGACAATAAAGAAAAATGAGAAAATTTGAGGAGGAGGAGGAGGAGGAGGAGGAAAAAAAGGGAGGAAAGGAGAGAGGAGAGGGAGGGAGGGAGGGAGAGTAGAAAGGTATAAAAAAAAGAGTAATAAAGAAAGATAGTGCAGTTGGAGGGAAGAAGAAGAGGGAAAGGAGGGAAGATAAAGGAGGAAGGGTAAGTAACAGAAGAGATAAAATAGGAAAACTGGGAAATTAAAGGTTATGAAGGAGGAGGAAGGAGGAAAAGATAGATAATGAATTGGAGAAAAGGAGAGAAAGGAAGAGGATGAAAAGAGGGAAAGAAGAGGAAGAAAATATATGTGGAAGAGAGAAAGAGGAAAAAAAAGCAAAAATGGAATAGTTGATAATGAGAGAAGGAAAGAAGGAAGGAAAAGAAAAGAAAGAAAGGAAGAAAAGGGGTGAAGGAAGGAAGGACAAAAAGGAAAAAAGCTGGGAAAAGGGAAGAGAAGAAGGAAAAGTGAGGAAAAGAAAGAATAAAGAAATAGATGAAAAAACAAAGGAAGAAGGGAAAAAGGAAAAAAAGAAAGGAATGAAGAAAGAAGATCGGGATGGAGGGGAATAAAGACAGAAAGAAAAGAAGAGGAATAAAGTGAAAAAAAGGAGAAGTGAAAGAAGAGAAAGGGAAGTGTTAATTAAGTAAGAGAAAGAAAGAGAAAAGGAGTAAAATGAAAGAAAGAAAAGATAAAAAAAATCAACTAGAGAAAATAGAATTGAGAGTCACGAGAATATAAGAGAAAGAAAGGAGGAAATAAAAACCACATAAATAAAAAGGAAGAAAAGGAGAAGAAAAAGAAGAATAAAACAAAGGAATTAAGCCACAAACAGGAGAACCCAAACGAGAGGGAGAGGCATAAAATTATTGAAAGGAAGGAAGCGAAGGAAGAAAGGAGGAAGGAAGGAGGATATATAGGAAGACAGGAAGGTAGAATATTAACCAGAGGCAAGGATTCAGGAGGAGGAGGAGGAGGAGGAGGAGAGTGAGTGGACAGAGACAATGAGATGTGGAATGAGGAGAAAGAGGAGAAGGAGGAAGAAGAGCAGAAGTAGGAGGTTGCAGAAAACGAGGAAGAGAAGGAGGTGGAGGAGAAAATGATGGGAAAGATGAAGAATAGGAAGAGGAGTGGAAGAAGAAGAAGGGGAAGGAGGAGGAGGAGAAATAGGAGATAAGGAAGAGGAAGGATAAGAGGAAGAAGAATAGGAAGAGGAAACGAAAGAAGGAGGAGGAAGGTGCGGAAATGGTGAATTAGAAGGAAAAGGAGGAGGAGGAGGAGGAGGAGGAGGAGGAGGAGGAGGAGGGCAAATCAAGGAGGAAGAAAGGAAGGAAGGAAGATGAGAGAGAGGGAGATAATCTTGTTTGAAGTTGTCAGGATGAAAATGACGATAAGGAAGAGAAGAGGGGAGGAGGAGGAGGAGGAGGAGGAGGAGGAGGAGGAAGAGGAAGAGGACGAACACCAATAATGAAGACGTGGATGATTTTGAAGCGATGGTGTTGATGGTGGTGATGGTGCTGGTGGTGGTGATGATGATGGTGATGGTGGTGGTGGTGGTGGTTGTGGTGGTGGTTTTCCTTGTTGGTCCTTTTCATTTCTCTTTTCTTTCTTTTTCTTTCTCTCTTCTCTATTTGCTTTCTTCATTTTTTTAAAGATAATAGTTTCCCATTTCTTTATTATTTTCTTTCCATTTGATTTTCTTTGTTTTCTTTAATTTCTATCCTACTTTATTCGCTTTCGTCTTCTTTAAATCTCTCTCTCTCTCTCTCTCTCTCTCTCTGGCTCGCTCGCTCGCTCCATCAGTTCCTTTCCTCTTTTCCATTTTTTTCTCTTTTCTTTCCACTGTTTTTGCCCACACACTCCCATGCCTCCTAACCTTCTCCTTTTACCTCCTCCATCTCCTCCCGTTCTTCTCTCCCTTAACATTATCCCCTTATCCCTTTATTTTCTCTAGTTCCTCCTTTTCTCCCTTTTCCCTCTATATCTTCACTCTACTCATTTACATTCCTCCTTATCTCTCTCTCATTCTCTTTTCCTTTCATCCATTTACTACTTCATCTTTTATCCTTCTTCCTTTCTTCCTTCATTTCTTCCACCTCCATCTTCACCCTTTCATCCCTTTCTTTCCCTCTACTTTTCCAGCTGTATTCCCTCCAATTCATCCTCTTCTATTTTCCCTTCTTTTACTCCCTATCTTTTTCCCTTTCTAACTTTATTTTCTCCCTCTCCTCCCTTCCTTCCCTCCTTTTCATACCTTACCTTCTTCCTTTCTCTCTGTTTCCTCCATCTTCTACCTCTCTTCTCTCCCTTAAATTCCTTCCTTCCCTCCTTTTCATACCTTACCTTCTTCCTTTCTCTCTGTTTCCTCCATCTTCTACCTTTCTTCTCTCCCTTCAACTCCTTCCTATCACTCTCCCTTTCTCCCTTTATTCCTACCATCTCCCTTTCCTCCCTTCCATTCCTCCCGAGCCTCACTCCACTCATTGCACCCTACATCTCCTGCACTTCTTTTCTCCCTTTTATTCCTGCCTAATCTTCTCCCTTTCTCTCTTTATTCCCTCTATCTTCTCCCTTTCCTCCCTTCCGTCCTTGTTGTGTAGGGAAAAATATGTCTGGCGGTGGAAATATATTAGTTTGAGGTTAGGAGGGACGGGGCGAGTCAATCTTCATTAGAGAGAGAGAGAGAAAGAGAGAGAGAGAGAGAGAGAGAGAGAGAGAGAGAGAGAGAGAGAGAGAGAGAGAGAGAGAGAGAGAGAGAGAGAGAGAGAGAGATGAAATTGTGGAAAGGGGAAGAAAAATGAGGAAGGAAATGGGAAAATAAAGGAAAGTAGGTTGAGAGAGAGAGAGAGAGAGAGAGAGAGAGAGAGAGAGAGAGAGAGAGAGAGAGAGAGAGAGAGAGAGAGAGAGATGGCAATACAAGGGAGAAAAAGGGAAAAGAACAGGAACAAAGGAAAATATAATAACAGGAACAAAAAGGGAAAGTAAAATAACAACAAAAAAAGACGAAACAAACAAAAATAACAGAACGGAAAAGAAAACAACAAAAACGGAAAGTAGAAGACAAAGAAAAAAAAAAAGGATAGGAGAAAAAAAATAAAAGGAATAAGGGGAAAGTAAACAACAGGAACGGAAAAGGAAAATAAAGTAACAGGAATGGGAGGGGGAATAAAGTAACAGGAATGGAAAAGGAAAATAAAGTAACGGGAATGAGAGGGGAAAATAAAGTACCGGGAATGGGAGGGAAAAATAAAGTAACGGGAATGGGAGGGGAAAATAAAATAACGGGAATGGGAGGGAAAATAAAGTAACGGGAATGGGAGGGAAAATAAAATAACAGGAATGGGAGGGAAAATAAAGTAACAGGAATGGGAGGGAAAATAAAATAACAGGAATGGGAGGGAAAATAAAGTAACAGGAATGGGAGGGGAAAATAAAGTAACGCGAATGGGAGGGAAAATAAAGTAACGGGAATGGGAGGGAAAATAAAATAACAGGAATGGGAGGAAAAATAAAGTCACAGGAATGGGAGGGGAAATAAAGTAACAGGAATGGGAGGGAAAATAAAGTAACAGAATGGAGGGAAATAAAGTAACGGGAATGGGAGGGAAAATAAAGTAACGGAATGGAGGAAATAAAGTAACAGGAATGGGAGGGAAAATAAAGTAACAGGAATGGGAGGGGAAATAAAGTAACGGGAATGGGAGGGGAAATAAAGTAACAGGAATGGGAGGGGAAATAAAGTAACAGGAATGGGAGGGGAAATAAAGTAACGGGAATGGGAGGGGAAATAAAGTAACAGGAATGGGATGGGAAATAAAGTAACAGGAATGGAGGGGAAATAAAGTAACAGTAATGGAGGAAATAAAGTAACGGGAATGGGAGGGGAAAATAAAGTAACGGGAATGGGAGGGGAAAATAAAGTAACGGGAATGGGAGGGAAAATAAAGTAACGGGAATGGGAGTGGAAAAAAATTAACTGAATGTGAGGAAAATAAAGTAACAGGAATGGGAGGGAAAATAAAATAACAGGAATGGGAGGGGAAAATAAAATAACAGGAATGGAGGGGAAAATAAAATAACAGGAATGGAGGGGAAAATAAAATAACAGGAATGGGAGGGAAAATAAAATAACAGGAATGGGAGGGGAAAATAAAGTAACAGGAATGGGAGGGAAAATAAAATAACAGGAATGGGAGGGAAAATAAAATAACAGGAATGGGAGGGAAAATAAAATAACAGGAATGGAGGGGAAAATAAAATAACAGGAATGGGAGGGAAAATAAAATAACAGGAATGGGAGGGAAAATAAAATAACAGGAATGGAGGGGAAAATAAAATAACAGGAATGGAGGGGAAAATAAAATAACAGGAATGGGAGGGAAAATAAAGTAACGGGAATGGGAGGGGAAATAAAGTAACGGGAATGGGAGGGGAAATAAAGTAACGGGAATGGGAGGGAAAATAAAATAACAGGAATGGGAGGGGAAAATAAAGTAACGGGAATGGGAGGGAAAATAAAGTAACGGGAATGGGAGGGAAAATAAAGTAACGGGAATGGGAGGGAAAATAAAGTAACGGGAATGGGAGGGAAAATAAAGTAACAGGAATGGGAGGGGAAAATAAAGTAACAGGAATGGGAGGGAAAATAAAGTAACAGGAATGGGAGGGAAAATAAAATAACAGGAATGGGAGGGAAAACAGAGTAACAGGAAGGAAAAGGGAAAGCGAAATAACAAAAACATGAGAAAATAAATAAAAAAAGAATGGAAAAGAAAAATAACAAAAACAAGAGAAAATAATAAAAAAAACAAAGGGAAAAAAATGGAAATGAAAATAAAAAAAGTCTAGAAAAAGAGCGAACTGTTTTGGGAGTGAGTGATAACCAGCGCCTGCCCTTCCTATCGCCGTGTGCCCGCCAAAGGAATCATCGGGGCCATATTTTTTTTTGTTTCGCTTTATTTTTCGCTTTTCATTTTAAAGCTTTGCAAATTGACTAATGTGGTCAATATGGAAGTGTGTTTGTTTGGAGTGTGTGTTTGTATGTTTGTTTGTGCTGGGGTGACTTTTTGTGTTTGTTTATGTTCAAATTTGCATGATTGTGTGTGTGTGTGTGTGTGTGTGTGTGTGTGTGTGTGTGTGTGTGTGTGTGTGTGTGTGTTAGACTCAGGAAAGAACAAATGATAGGATTATTAAAAAAAAAATATATAAAAGATAAAACAAAACTAAACACAGCGGGGGACACACACACACACACAAACACACACACACACACACACACACACACACACACACACACACACACACACCAGCTCCATCGATAAACACAAAAGCCAACACGACACAAATTCTGGATCAGAGACGAGAGTTTTTGGTGCGTGTGTGTGTGTGTGTGTGTGTGTGTGTGTGTGTGTGTGTGTGTGTGTGTGTGTGTGTGTGTGTGTGGAAAATCTGTATGTTTCTTAGTAATAAAAAGTAAAAAAATCCATGGAAATAAGTAGTAGTAGTAGTAGTAAAGCAATAATAGTTGTTGTAAGAGTATTAAAATCATTATCATCATCGTTGTTATTAAATCACTAATACTTGTCTCAAGACACTAAAAGGAACAGTCAAACAGAATAAAGTAAAAAATAATAAAGAAAAAAAATATGAGGGAGTAAAAAGTGGAAATGGTGCTGAAGTGCATTTGCCATTTGAGGAAGTGAGGAATGGAGGAGGAGGAGGAGGAGGAGGAGGAAAAAGGGGCTTATCTTCTTTCTTGCTCCACAACCATCACTATCATCCTCCTCCTCCACCTCCTCCTCCTCCTCCTCCTCCTCCTCCTCCTCCTCCTTTTCCCTTTTCTGCCTCCAACTGACCCGGATTTTGCTCAGCTAACCGTGGCTGGAGAGAGAGAGAGAGAGAGAGAGAGAGAGAGAGAGAGAGAGTAAAAGATCCCGAATATAGTAATCAAAGTTGGTACAAATTGGGTCGTCCCTATTGTAAGTTTAGGAGGAGGAGGAGGAGGAGGAAGACAAAAAGTACACCATGAGCAAACGAATGTGTGTGTGTGAGAGAGAGAGAGAGAGAGAGAGAGAGAGAGATGGAAGTCAGGAGACAAAGAGAAAGACTCAGAGGAAGTAAACAGTTACTTCTCAATCTCTCTCTTTTCATCAGTTTATCTCTTCCTTCCGTATCTCTTTACTATCTTCCTTTCCTCTTTACTTCTCTCTCTCTCTCTCTCACACACACACTCTGACACACTCACTCTCTCTCTCCTTTCACTTTTTCCTCCCTCTCCCTCCTCCCCTCTCTTCCTCTCCTATTCAATTCGCTTATAAATTCTCGAACAGCCATTTAAATCCCATCCCGGCCAGGTAATCTTCGTGCCGACAGGTTGACTCAGTGCCCCAGGTAAATCTAGCCCTCCGGGTAGTCTAAAAATATCCACGTAATGTCATCTAATAGGAGAAATTGGACAGGTAAGAATTTGAAAGGGCAGGTGAATGTTGTTATTTTTTGTTTGTGTGACTGTGTGTGTGTGTGTGTGTGTGTGTGTGTGTGTGTGTGTGTGTGTGTGTGTGTGTGTGTGTGTGTGTGTGTGTGTGTGTGTGCGCGCGTGTGTGTGTGATATACAGCAACAATTTTCAGTCCAATACAATAGTCATGATCTATTTTACGGTCGATGTATTTTTTTGTTTGGAATCCTCTATTTTTATTTTATTTTTTCTTCTTTTTTTCTCTCATTTGTTTTCCTTTCCTTCTTTTCCCTTCTTTTCCTCCCATCTATCTTTTCCTTCATCTTTTCTCCTCTTTTCCTCTCACATTTGTTTCCCATTCCTCTTTTTCTAGTTTCTTTTATTTTTCTTCTTTTTCCCATTTGTTTTCCCTTCCTTCTTTTCCCTTCTTTTCCTCCCATCTATCTTTTCCTTCATCTTTTCTCCTCTCTTCCTCTCACATTTGTTTCCCATTCCTCTTTTTCTAGTTTCTTTTATTTTTCTTCTTTTTCCAATTTGTTTTCCCTTCCTTCTTTTCCTCCCATCTATCTTTTCTTTCATCTTTTCTCCTCTTTTCCTCTCATTTGTTTCCCATTCTTCTTTTTCTAGTTTCTTTTATTTTTCTTCTTTTTCCAATTTGTTTTCCCTTTCTTCTTTTCCCTTCCTTTCTTCATGTCTTTTCTTTCCCCCTCCTCTTTTCTTCCCTCGTTTTTATTTGCTATTTTCTTTATTTTTTAACTCTCTCCTTGTTCGATCTATTTTTTCTTCCTTTCTTCTCTCCCTTTTGTTTTCCTTTATTAGTCGTTGTTTTCTTTCTCCTTTCCTCTTTATTTTTCTCTCCTCTTCCCTCTCTTTGTGCGTCTGTTTCAATTTGCTTTCTGATTATTCCTTTCTCCTCTTCCCTACGTTTTCCTTTCTTCTTTTCCTTTATTTCCTCCTTCCTTCGTTTTTTCGTTTCATCCTCCCTTCTCCTTTTTTTCCATGTTTTTCCCTTCATTTCCTTCCCTTTTCCTCCTCTTTCATATTTTCTCTATTTTCCTTTCCTCTCTTCCCTAAGTTTTCCTTTCTACTTTCCCTTATTTCTTATTTCCTCTCTTCTCCTTTTTTCGTGTTTTTCTTTTCCATCTTTTTCCCTTCATTTCCTTCCCTTTTCCTCTTCTTTCATATTTTCTTCTTTTGTTTTTTATATATTCTGAAGCCTAAAAATTATCTTCCGTTTTTACATTATTCAATCTCTATTTTTTTGTTTGGCTTTTTTTTCTCTTCCTTTCTTCTCCATCATATTTTCCTTTCTGCTCCTTTTTCTTCCTCTTTTCCTCGTTCTGTATTATCATTCCCCGCCATTCTCTTCTCTTCTCTTACCTTCTTCCTTCATACCCTTCTTTGTTTCTTTCTCTTCATATCATTTTTCCTCTTTTTTTTCTCTTCCTTCCTTCATACCCTTTCCTTCGTCCTCTTCCTCCGCCATTCGTTTCTCATTCTCGCTGTTCCTTTGTAATCTTCGCTTCCTTCCCTTTCTCTCCTTTATCATTTCTTTCCCTATTACTTTACATCCTCCCTTCATCATCTTTATACCCTTCATATATATTCTTTATCATACAATACTTCCCTTTATAATTTCTTCCTCCTTCTTTTCTTCCTCTTTTAGTTCATTCTTTTTCTATGCTAGTTTAAATCCAGAGTATATATTTTCACAAACATTACATTCTTTCCATCTTTTTCTTTTTCCCACTTTTACGAAATTTTCCACAAATCCACCAAATTCAGAAACACAAGAATTCGCTTCGATACAAAAAAAAAGAGAAAAAAAAGAAAGAGAAAGGAAGAAGGAAAGGAGAAGGAAATGAGGACAACGAAAGGAACATAAAAGAAGAGGAAGAAAAGGAAGACGTAGAAAGGGAAAAACGAGAAAAGACAGGAAGGGGAAAAGGGTAGGAAGAAAGAAATGGTCCAACAGAGTATATAATATTTTCCCAATCATTACTTTCTTTCTATCTTTTTCTTCTTTTCTCTCTTTTACGAAATTTCCCACAAATCCACCAAATTCAGAAACACAAGAATTCGCTTCGGCACAAAAAGAGGGAAAAAAGAAGAAAGAAAAAGAGAGAAGGAAACGAAAAGGAAATAAGGACGAAAGGGGCATGGGAGAAGAGGAAGATTTAGAAAGGGAAAAAGGAGAAAAGATGGGAATGGAAAAAGAGTAGGAAGAAAGGAATGCCCCAACAAGGTATATTATATTTTCCCAATCAATAGTTTCTTTCCTTTCCATCTTTCTCTATTTCTCTCTTTTACCAAATTCAGAAACACAGGAATCCTCGCCGGGACAAAAAGAGGGAAAAAAAAAAGAAGGAAAAAAGAGGAAAAAATGCCTCGACAGCGTTCGTAACATGAGCAACATTCCTCTGCAATTTATTATTAATCTGGAATCGACTTTTTTCCCTTCCTCTATCGGACTTAATTTCCTCACAGCCTTCCCAAATATTTCCTCCGTCCTAACCAAGCCTGATATTACCTAACCGGCGATGTGTATTTCTCTATTCTCTTCAGGGCGGGAGAGAAAAAAAGTCTAGAAAAAAAGATGTTAAGGAAAATAAAGATAAGAAAAGAAGAAAAGGATGAGCAAGAGAGACTGAGAGAGAGAAAAGGTCAGAATAGACGAGGAAGGAAAAAAGTTAAATAAAAACATGCGAAAGAAAATAAAAATAAGGTTATCAAAGGAAGGTGAGAAGAAGGAAGAAAGAAGAAGATAAAGATGGGAAGGAGAGACAAGGCGAGAGAAAGAAAAGGTGGGAGGAAAAGATAAAAAGATATGCTAAAGAAAATAAAAAGAAAAGAAAAGAAAAAGATGGGCTGACGAGAGATGGCGAGAGAAAAGGTCGAAAGAAAAAAGATAAAAAAGATATAATAAAAGTAAAGCCTAAGAAAAGAGAGAAGGAGACAAGAAAATAAAGATAGGGAGGAGAGAGAGAGAGAGAGAGAGAGAGAGAGAGAGAGAGAGGAAAGGTCGGGGAAAAACAACAGAAAGTGTGAAAGATAAGAGAAAAGAAATTGTGTGAGAAAAAAAACTCAACATATGGCGTTAAAAATAAAGAAAAAAATAGAGGTTAGTGATGAAAAAAAAAAACTACAAAAGGAAATGTGAAAAATAAAAGAAAAAACAGCAATGGGAAAATAACTACAAAATATATGATGAGAGAAATAGAGGAAAAGAAATATAAAGTTAACGTAGAAAAATACAAAATAATATACGTAGAAAAATACAAAATAATATAATGTGAAGGAAAAAAAAAAAAAAAAGACAGGAAGGAAGAAAGGGAGGGAATGAAGGAAAGGGTATGAAGGAGGGAAGGGAAGAGAAGGAAACGGTTGGAGATGAGGACGATGAAGGGGATACGAAGGAAGAGGAAGAAAAAAAGGAAGATGAAGAAAGGTAAAAGAAGAAAAAGAAGCGAATAAAGATATGAAGAAAAGAAAGAGGAAGAAAACGAAGGAGAAAGAGAAGAAAAAGTGAGTTTGTTAGAAAAGGAGGAAAATGGAAATGAGGGAAGAAGAAAATAAAGCGAATAAAGGGGTGAAGAAAAGAGAGGGAGAGGAAGGGAATGACGAAGAAAGAGAAGAAAATGAGTCGGTTAGAAAAGAAAGAATATGAAAATGAGGGAAGAATAAAAAGAAGCGAATGAGGGTGTGAAAGGAAATGACGAAGAAAGAGAAGAGAAAATGAGTCTGTCAGAAAATGAAGAAAATGAAAATGAGGGAAGAAGAAAAAGAAGCGAATGAGGGTGTGAAGAAAAGGGAGAGGAAAAGAAGAAAAAGGAGAAAAAGTGAGTCAGTTAGGAAAAGGAGATGAAAATGAAGGAAGAAGAAAAAAAAGCGTGTGAAGAAAAGAAAGAGAGAGGAAGGAAATAGCGAAGGAAATTAAGAAACTGGAGAGAAGGTGAGTCAGATTGGAAACTTTTCGCCTAATTAACAAGTGAATACCTGCCCATTCTCACCTGTCCGGGCAATCAAGGCACCAGGTATAATATCCACCTGTTTAAAGGATCTCCATATTCACCTGCTCATTTCCTCCTCCTCCTCCTCTTCCTCATCCTTCTCTTTTTTTTTCCTCTTCCTCTTCCTTTTGTGTTCTTCCTTTCTCTTTTCCTGTTTTTTTTCTTTTACTCTTCTTTCTACTTTTCCTCCTCCTCCTCCTTCTCCTCTTTCTCGTCCTTGTTCTCCTCCTTTTCTTCTTTTTCCTCTTCCTTTTCCTCCTCCTTTTCCCTTTTCTCTTCATCCTTTCAATCTTTTCCTCTTCTTTCTCCTTTGTCTCTTCTTCCTCCTCCTTCTCCTCTTCCTCGTCCTCGTTCTCCTCTTCCTCTTCCTCCTTTCTCTTTTCCTCTTTCTTTTACTCTTATTTCTCCTTTTCCTCTTCCTCCTCTTTTTCCCTTCCTTCTTTCTCTTTTCCTTTTTTTTTTACTCTTCTTTCTCCTTTTCCTCTTCCTACTCTTTCCTTTTCTCCTTTTTGTTTTCCTCCTCCTCCACTTTATCTCTACGGAATAGTGACTTTTTCCTCTGTTTTCTCCTCTTCCTCTCTCTCTCCTCTTCTTTTTTCTCTCCGTAAGACATTTAAATTTATATCTCTTCACTTTTTCTCTTTTTCTCTTCTTCCTCCTATCCTTCTCTCTTCCCTCGATCGTGTCTTCTTAAGTAACAATGATTTCCAAACCTCTTGTCTTTTCTCTTCCTCTTTTTTCCTCTCTTCGCTTCTTCTCCTCTCCATATTAAACAAATAAAATCCCATCTCTTCATTTTCTCTTATTCCCTCTTTTCTCTTTTTTCCTCCTCCTTTCCCATTTTATGCTTATTTCTTTAAGTCTTCCTCCTGTCTTCAATTCTCTTCCTTTTTTTCTTCTTTTGTATTTTTTTGAGAATTTTCCATTTTATCTCCATTTCTCTTTTATTTCCTCCTTTCTTTTCCATCACTTCATCTCTGCTTTCCATTCTCCTCTTCTTTTCTTCTTCTATATCAAATCCCTCCTTCTGTTCCTCTTATGTCCTCTCTTTTACCTTTATTTACTCTTTTTTTTTCCTCTCCTTTTCCCTTCTTTATCTCTCCTCTTTAATTCTCTCTCTCTTTCACTTTCTTTTTTCTCTCCTGTTCTTCTTTCTCTTTACTCCTTCCTCTCCACTTCTTCCATTCCCTTTCTCTCCCTTTCGTTTCTCTTTTACTTTTA
Organism: Eriocheir sinensis; assembly: GCF_024679095.1. Taxonomy (NCBI): domain Eukaryota; kingdom Metazoa; phylum Arthropoda; class Malacostraca; order Decapoda; family Varunidae; genus Eriocheir; species Eriocheir sinensis. The sequence continues at coordinate 2,439,932 of NC_066567.1, read as the reverse complement.
TTTACTCTTTTTCTCTCCTTTTCCTTTCTTTATCTCTCCTCTTTAATTCTCTCTCTGTCTTTCCTTCTCCTTTTCCTTTATGCTTTCCCTTCCTTTTTTCTCCTGTTCTTCTTTCTCTTTACTCCTTCCTCTCCACTTCTTCCATTCTCTCCCTCTCCCTTTCGTTTCTCTATTTTCCTCTCCCTTCTCTTCCCTTTCTCCTTCACTTCTATCTTTCATTTTCCTTTATGATTTACCTTTCTTTTCTCTCCTATTCTTTCTCTTTACTCTTTATTCCCTCCTCTCCCCTTCTTTCATCCTCTTCCTCTTCTTTTCGTTTCTCTATATTTTCCTCTCCCTTTTCTTCCCTTTCTCTTTCCCTTCTATCTCCTATACTCCCTTTCACATAACTAATCTTTGGAAGGAAAAAAAGGAGGAAAAAGGGAATGAAAGAGGAAGAGAGAGAGAAGAGGAGTGAGAGAGGGGAAGAGGAAGGGAAAGAGGAAGGAGGGAGAGAGGGAAAAAAGTTAAATTTAAGGGACCCAAATTTTGTCCAGGTTTCCAAAAAGTCTTAAGTATTTTTCTCTCAAACTTTCCACTACTTTTTATTTTTATTTTCTTTCTTTTTCTCTTTATTCTCAACTGTACTTTGTCCGTCTTATTGTTTTTGTTGTAAGTCATTAATCTCTCTCTCTCTCTCTCTCTCTCTCTCTTGCTCCTATTCGTCCTTCTCTCTCCTTTATTTAAATTTATCTCTCCCATCCATCGCAGCAAGACGAATGGAGGAAAGAAAGGAAGGAGAGAAGGAAGGAAAGGAGAGAGCGAGGAAAAGACAAGGAAGAAGGATGAGGAGGATAAATAACAGGGAAAGGAAGGAGAACAGGAGAGAGAAAAGGAGAGGAAACATGGAAAGAGAGAGAGAGAGAGAGAGAGAGAGAGAGAGAGAGAGAGAGAGAGAGAGAGAGAGAGAGAGAGAGAGAGAGAGAGAGAGTTCAAATACAAGATTAAAGAAAGAGATTTGAGAGTTCCTCAGAGAGAGAGAGAGAGAGAGAGAGAGAGAGAGAGAGAGAGAGAGAGAGAGGGGGGGGAGGTTTGATTGACAGCTATTGCATATGAAAGGAAGAAATAGATAGACAGATAAAGATAGATAGATAGATAGACAGATAGATTGAGTAATAGAGAAATCAACAAGCATAGAAAACGGAATCTCTCTCTCTCTCTCTCTCTCTCTCTCTCTCTCTCTCTCTCTCTCTCTCTCTCTCTCTCTCTCTCTCCGCCACATCATGTTCTAGAGAGCAAATATGACTTTCCTCCTCCTCCTCCTCTTCTCCTCTTCTCCTCTTCCTCCTGGCGTCTCTTTCCATCTTTTATTCTTTTCCCCTCTTCTTTTATCCTTCCTCTTTCCTCTTCACTCCCTTCCCTTCCTCTTCAAGTTTCTCCTCTTCCTTCCTTCCTCTTGTTCCTCTTATTCTTGATCTTCTCCTCTTCTTCTCTTTCCTTTCTCTTTTGCTCTCTTCTCTGTCTTTTTTTCTGTTTTCTTTGTGTATCTTTGTTTACCTCTCTCTCTCTCTCTCTCTCTCTCTCTCTCTCTCTCTCTCCCAGTCGCTCCATATATTCCCTTCCGTATCTTTCCCAACTCCACTTCTTCCTCCTCTTCCTCCTCCTCCTCCTCCTTCACTAAGCCTGTAAGTCACTCTAGGGAACTTAAGGAGTCTTTGGGGAGGAAAGGGAGAGAAAGAGGGAGGGAGGGAGGAAGGGAGGAGAGAGGAAAAGGGAGGAGAAAGATAGGAAGGGAGAGAGAAGAAAAGGAGATGAAAGGGAGAAGGAAAAGAGGACAAAGAGGAAAGAGGGAGAAAGAGAGAAGCAGGAGGAAGAAGGAAGGAAGAGGAAAAAAAGGGAGAGAAGGGAGGAAAGTAATGAACGAAAGAGGGAAGGGAGAAGGAAAGAGGAAAAAGAGGAAAGAGGGAGAAAGAGAGAAGCAGGAGGAAAAAGAAAGGAAGGGAGAGAAGGGAGGAAAAAGAAAGTGAAGGAAAGAGGGAAGGGAGAAGGAAAGAGAACAACGGAAGGTAAAAGGGAGAAGGTAGGAAAAAGGAAAAGGAAAAAAGGGAGAAGAAATGGAGGAAAACGAAAGGAAAGGAGTAAAAGAGGAAAAAAATGGGACTGGAAGATGGTGGAAAGATGGAGAAGGAAAATGGAAGGAGGAGAGAAAGAAGGAGGAGGAAAATATGAGAGAGAAGATAGGACAGAAAAAGAAAGAAGACGTAATGGAAAAAAAGAAAAAGGAATGTAGAGAAAATGATGATAAAAGTAAGGGAAGGAAGGGATGAAAGAAAGAAGCAAGGGAGAGAAGATAAAAAGGGAGGGGGAGAAAGAAGTGGGAGAAGGAAGGAGACAGAAAGGAAGAAAGAGAATCAAAGAAAGGAGAGGGAGGGAAGGGAAAGAAATGAGGAAGAAGAATATAAAGAGGAAGATAGAAAGAGAGAGAGAGAGAGAGAGAGAGAGAGAGAGAGAGAGAGAGAGAGAGAGAGAGAGAGAGAGAGAGAGAAACTTCACACCAACTATGGAGAGAGACACAAGGGGATTATGACACTTATGAGAGAGAGAGAGAGAGAGAGAGAGAGAGAGAGAGAGAGATCTATGGATTGAGGAAGAATGGGAGAGAAAGGTTTTGCAGATAAGAGCAGGAGGAGGAGAGCAGGAGGAGGAGGAGGAGGAGGAGGAGGAGGAGGAGGGAAATGGGAAAGGAACAGAGCGGGCAAAAGTGTGTGTGTGTGTGTGTGTGTGTGTGTGTGTGTGTGTGTTGACACGTGTGAGTCGGCAACACTATTAGAGAGAAGGACGTGTGTGTGGCGGGGCTGGAGGAGGAGGAGGAGGAGGAGGAGGAGGAGGAGGAGGAGGAGTGTTTGAGAAGGTAAGAGGAGATAGGGAGGATGTTTGTGAGGGAATGTGAGGACGAGGAGGAGGAGGAGGATAGAGAGAGAGAGAGAGAGAGAGAGAGAGAGAGAGATACATACATACATGAGATATACTACTACAACCTTCACTATTTCCTCCTCCTCCTCCTCCTCCTCCTCCTCCTTTCCAGTCCCTTTGAAGAGCGTCCCACGTCTGTACGCCTTCTTATGTATACACTCCTACCATCATATTCGTGGCGCGTCGCTGTATTTCTTTGAGTAATATGAACTTGTTTCCGACGTGGGACGAAACTAAACCGCGTATTACGGGCAGTCTTGCTAACGCACTGTACAAGGATAACATGACTCCCGAAGCATTACATCCAAACTTCATCAAAAACTCTGATAAGGGAAGAGGAAGACGAGAAAAGGAAGAAGAGAAAGAAGAAACGAATATGAAAGGGGGATGAAAAGTGAAGGAGCAAGAGGAGGATGGAAGGAGGGGAGAGACAGCAAGAGGAGGATGGAAGGAGGGGAGAGACAGGGAGAAGCACACCCGCCTCTCTCGTGTGTACCGCTGCCGACCTTTCCTGAACCCATCGCTCGGAAATGGCTCAAAGCGATCAAAGGAAGGACAGAGATTAGCGAACGGAAAAGATAAACAACGAAATAAACACAAATAAAACGAGAGGAGATATATAAAAAAAAACACTGTGATGGAAATAATGATAGTTACAGAAACATAACAATAAGAATAATAACAATAAGAATATAAATAACAATGATAACAATGAAAAAATAAGATAGATGAAGAAGAAGAAGAAGAAGAAGAAGAAAAAAAAAAGAACATCAACAACAACAACAACAACAACAAGGAAAACAACAAAAAAAGGAAGCAAAAAAAAAAATGGAGAAGGAAGAAGAGGAGGGAGGGAGAGAGGGAGGGAAGGAGGATGGAGGGAGGTAATAATGACACAGCAGGAGGCAAATATCTACCTCCTCCTCCTCCTCCTCCTCCTCCACATTGGACATTTCTTATTTTGGAGACAAATTCGACATAAGGGAGGAAAGGAATGGGAGGAAAGGGAGGAAGGTAGGAAGGGAGGGAGGGAGATGAGAGGAAGTGATGGAAGGAGGGAGGGAAGGAAGGATGAATGAAAGGTGGAAGGGAGGGATGGAGCAAAGGAAGTGGGGGAGGGCGGGAGGGAAGGAGGGAAGAGGGAGAAAGGAGAGAAGAGAGGAAAATAGTTAAGAGATGAATATGGAGAGAAGAAGACATAGATAAATATAAACGGAGATATAGAAGAAATAAATAAATATAGAGATAGAGATAAAGGTAGATAAATATAGAGATAGAGATAAAGACAGATAAAGGGAGGGAGAGATACACACCCTCCGAGTACAGCAGAAAATAAAGGAACAATAAAAAAAAAAAAGAGACAAAGTAGGTGAGGAAAGGGAGGGAAAAAAGGGAGACACAGGGAGGGGAAAAAACTCGGGAAAAGGGAGGGAAAAAAAGAGAGAGGCTGAGTGGCGGTCATTTATGTGCTTGTTTACTCTCTCTTATCTCTCTCTCCCTCCCTCCCCCCCCATCTCTCTCTCTCTCTCTCTCTCTCTCTCTCTCTCTCTTATCTCTAACCGATGGGACAGTTTTCCGTCCCACGAGTCTTAGTGGAAAAGGGAGGAGGAGGAGGAGGAGGAGGAGGAGGAGGAGGAGGAAGAGGAGGAGGAGGAGGAGGAGGAGGAGGAGGAGAAAGACAAACCGACATAAAACAACAAAAAAACATTAATAGAGAGAGAGAGAGAGAGAGCAGGTAAAATACGAAGGGAAAGGAGAGAAAATAATGTGCCAGAAATCATCATAATAAAACCATCCCTCAAAGTTTCTCTCTCTCTCTCTCTGCTGTCTCTCACACTCGCTCCTTATTTTCTTTCATCTCTCAGCTTTATTTTTTTCCTTTCTCTGTCTGTTTCTTCCCCTCCTCCTCCTCCTCCTCCTCTTCCTCTTTCTCCTTCTCCTCCTGCTCTTCCCTCATTCATTGTTCTATTTCCTTAACATTCTCGTAATCTGTTTAAATTGCTCTCATCAATCACAAGTTTACATTTTCTTTTGAATTTTATGAAAGAAGAAGAGAAAGAAATAAAGAAATAAAGAGAGAGAGAGAGAGAGAGAGAGAGAGAGAGAGAGAGAGAGAGAGAGAGAGAGAGAGAGAGAGAGAGAGAGACGAGGGAAGGAAGGAGAGGAAGGCAAAAGAAAGAAAAAAAGGATAAGAAAGATAGAATGCAGAAGAAAAATTGAACTAAAGGGATGCAGAAAAAAGGAAAATGAGAGGGCAAAAGAAAAGTGAAAAGAGAACTGGAAAAAGGGAAAAGAGAACAGGAAAAAGAGAACAGGAAAAAGAGAACAGGAAAAAGAGAACAGGAAAAAGAGAACAGGAAAAAGAGAACAGGAAAAAGAGAACAGGAAAAAGAGAACAGGAAAAAGAGAACAGGAAAAAGGAAAAGGAAAAAGAGAACAGGAAAAAGGAAAAAGAGAACAGGAAAAAGGAAAAAGAGAACAGGAAAAAGGAAAAAGAAAACTGAAAAATGAAAAGGAAAAAGAAAACTGAAAAGAGAACTGAAGGGATGCAAGAAAAAGAAAAGGAAAAAAAGAGGAATAGCTTGGAAAAAAAGAAAGGTGGAAGGCAGCCAAAAAAAGAGAGTAAGAGGAAAAGAAGAGAAAAGAAAGAAAAAAAATACATAAATAAAGGAGAGGAAAACAAGAGAGAAAAAGAGGAAAAGGAAAACAAGAAATAAGAGAAAATAATAACCTCGATAAAGTGGAGAGAGAGAGAGAGAGAGAGAGAGAGAGAGAGAGAGAGAGAGAGAGAGAGAGAATGAGGAAGTCTAAAAATAGAGATAAGAAGAACCTCGTTTCAATTATTCCTTCACTCCTCTTTTCTCCAAATCAATTAACTCCTCTTCCTCCTCCTCCTCCTCCCTTCTTACAACCACTTTACCTCCCCGGCCTGACCCCCTCCTTCTCTCTCTCTCTCTCTCAGCCACAGAATCAATAAAGTTTTTTTTATGTAAACTTTTCAAGATTTCCAAAACTTTTTCTTTCCGTCTTTATGAAGTAATTTGTCTGGCCCGCCGCCCCCGATGCTTGCCCCTGATTGGCCCGCGCGCCAGCCAATAGGAGGGCCCCAACCTCCCCCGGGGACAACTGATTGGGGGATTGGCCGTGACGTCATCAGTCCCTGGCGTGTGATTGGTGGGGGAATTTATTGCCTTGTCAAGTGGAGGGAGGGAGAGAGGGAGGAGGGGAGTGTGTGTGTGTGTGTGTGTCTGTGTGTGTGTGTGTGTAGTATTAGTAGCAGTAGTAGTAGTAGTAATAGTAGTAGTAATAGTAGTAGTTGTAGTAGTAGCAGTAGTAGTAGTAGTAGTAGTAGTAGTAGTAGTAGTAGTAGTAGCAGTAGTAATAGTAGTAGTAGCAATTGTATAAGAAAGAGGCAGACGGCGAAATAGACCAAAGTGAAATAAGATAAATCAAAAGAAGAATCTCAGAAGCACGACACCAGGCCCAAAAGGACGAGCTGGACCGTCCAACACACAACCTGTCCACAGAAATGTGTAGAAATATCCACACAGCACAGGAGGCAGGCGCCTCTAACTGGCTAACGTCACTAACTATCAGGGCAAAGGGCTTCAGCCTCAACAAACAAGAATTTGTCGACGCCGTTGCTCTGAGATATGGCTGGCCGATTGAGGGGCTGCCTGATCTCTGTGCATGTGGATCACCGAATGATGTCACTCACACCAAGACATGCAAGGAGGAAGGCTTCGTCTGTATCCGACACGATGAGGTGATGGATCTGACGGCCAGCATGCTCGGGGAGGTATGCCAAGACGTCACTACCGAGCCGGCACTGCTTCCCCTGGACGGCGAACACCTTAGACGACACGAGTAGTGAAGGAGTAGTAGTAGGAGAGGATAAGGTTTTATGTATAGATTTAGTGCTAACTAGTATCAGTGATATGGTTGGATGGCACAGTCATTAGCGAAGAGAGCTGGAGCTAATGACCTCCAATTTATGGATTCTTCTATGATTATGTGTCGGGAAAATAAACATGGGTGGAGGCATCTTTTTATAGTAGTTTTAAAAAATTGTAGAAGTAGTAGTAGTAGTAGTAGTAGTAGTTGAATTATTATTATTATTAGTAGTAGTAGTAGTAGTAATAGTAGTAGTAGCAGTAGTAGTAGTAGTAGTTATAAAATAAACTATTACACAAGCCATTAACACACACACACACACACACACACACACACACACACACACCTGCCACCACTCCTAATCACGCCGTCACTCACCTACAACAGGCCAGGTCGTGGTTGGCTGGGCCGCGCACGCTCACACCAATCACGGAGCTTTACACCTTCCTCGCCTCCTGCCTCCTGCCCGCCTTCTTCCTCGCCTCCTGCCTCCTGCCCGCCTTCTTCCTCGCCTCCTGCCTCCTGCCCGCCTTCGGTTTATACCTTTCTTTCTTAACCTCTTACTTTCCTTTATCTGCTCAAATGTTTCACCCTTCCTTTGCTTCTCCCTTCCTTCTCATTTGCTTCTTCTAGTTTTCCTAACTCTCCTTCTTTTCTTCCTATATTTTTCTTTTTGCTTCATTACTCTTTATTTCTTAACCTCTTACTTTCCTTTATCTTCTCAAATGTTTAATTCCTTTTCTTTACTGTTTCTCCCTTTTCCTCTTCTTTCTCTTCCCTTCCTTCCTTCCTTTCCTAATATTTCCTCTTTTTCTTCCTGTTTACTTTTTCCTTCCTTATTTACTATTCCTACCTTTACTTCCCTTCCTCTATTCTTTTCTTCCTTTACCTTTCCTCCATTTTCTTTACCTCCTCCTTCATTTATTATTCCTAACCCTCCTTTTTCCTATTTTCCTTTATTTTTCCTCCTTTTTTGTTTCGTTTTCTTTACCTTTTACTTCCTTCCTCATTTACTTTTCCTTATCTTTCCTTTTTCTTATCTTCCTTTCTTCCTCTATCTTTCCTTTTTCATCTTTTTTACCTCTTCCCCCCTTCTCCATTACTTTCACTAACCTTCCTTTCCTTCCTATCTTCCTTCCTCTCTTTATTATTTTTCCTGTTTCTTCTTCTCCCTTCCTTCTATTTTCTTTTTCAAACCACCTCCTTCCTTCCTCCAGTTCTCTTTCTCCTCTTTCTCTATTTATCTTTGTATTTTCGTTGTTTGCTTCTCCTTAACTTTCTCTCTTTCTCTCCTCTTTCCCCTTCTTTCACATTTTCCTCTTTCTCCTTTCTTCCTTAATGTTTCCTCTATTCCTTATTCTTCCAGTTCTCCTTCTTCTCTTTCTCTATTCGTCTTTCTATTTTCGTTGTTTGCTTCTCCTTAACTTTCTCTCTTCTCCTTTTTCCCCTCTTTCACATATTCCTCTTTTCCTTTTCTTTCTTTGAGTGTTCCTTCCTTCCTTATTCTTCCAGTTCTCCTTCGTCTGTTTCTCTGTTTGTCTTTGTTTCATTCGTTGTGTACTTCTTTTCAACTTTCTCTTCTCCTCTTTCCCCTTCTTTAACATTTTCCCTTTTCTCCTTTTTTCCTCTGTTTCCACTTCCTCATTCTTCCAGTTCTTTTCCTTCTTTTTCTCTGTTTATTTTCGCATCTTCAATATTTGCTTGTCCTTAACTTTCTCTCTCCTTCTCTTTCCTTTCTTTCACATTGTCCTCCCTCTCCTTCTTCCTTCTTTCCTTTCGTTTCCATTATCTTTCATTCGTTCTTAATCTCTTCCCATCTTTCTCTTTTTTTTCTTTCACTCATTTTCTTCTTTCCACTCCTTCCTCTTTTTTTCCTCATTTCTTACGTTCTTGAGCTCTTCCTATCCCCTCTCCCTCCCTCCCTATCTCCCTCCCTCCCTCCCTCCCTCTCTCCCTCCCCCAATTTATCAATCTCTTCTATTTGACTATTTTTCTTTCCGTCTCTCTTCAATTAGATAACTTCCAAGGGTGGGAGGGAGAGGGAGAGGGAGGAAGGGAGGGAGGAGGAGAGGAAAGAGAAGGAGAGGGAGGAGGAGGATGGAGGGGATGAGAGGATGGGGAGGAGGAGGAAGAGGAGGGAGAAAAAAGGCAATTGAGGAGAGAGGGACAAGGAGGAAGAAAAAGAGGAGGGAGGAGGAGAAAGCAGGATCATGGAGAAAGAAGGAGGAATTGGAGAAGATAAAGAGAAGGAAAAAGAGGACAGAAAGGATGAGAGAGAGAGAGAGAGAGAGAGAGAGAGAGAGAGAGAGAGAGAGAGAGAGAGAGAATAACCCCCAAAAATAAGAGATAAAGAAATAGTAGCTGAAAGTAAGATAAATTATAATAAAAAGAAAATATGAAAGAGACAGACAGACAGACAGACAGACAGACAGACAGAGATAGACACAGACACATACAGAGAGAGATAATTGCTGAGATTTTTTTAACGTCAGAATGTGAAAGTATTGATGGTTAACTTTTTTGTAATGAGAGAGAGAGAGAGAGAGAGAGAGAGAGAGAGAGAGAGAGAGAGAGAGATTAAAGAAAAGGAAAAAATAGAGGAATTGGAAGGAAGAGTTAATCCAATGAGTTAAGAGAGGAAGGGAAAGAGTTAAGGAAGGAGGAAGGAGAGGAAGAGGAGGAGGAAGAAGAGGAGGAGGGGAGGAGGAAATGATTGGGGGGTGGGGGGTGGGGGGAGGAAGAGAGTAAAAGGTCGCATTTTTTAATTACAGTGAACACCTAACTCACTCAATCTCTCTCTCTCTATCATACATAAAAAGTTAACCATCAATATTTTCACATTCTGACGTTAAAGATCTAAGCAATTATCTCTGTCTGTCTGGCTGTATGTATGTGTCTGTGTCTATCTCTCTTTCTGTCTGTCTGTCTGTATGTATGTGTCTGTGTCTATCTCTCTTTCTGTTTGTCTGTCTCTCTCTCTCTCTCTCTCTCTCTCTCTCTCTCATACACACACAAAAAAACTAACTAACTTCTCAACACTTCAATTTTTCCTCCTTATTCTAAACTTATAAACAATTAAATAAATATTCTAAAACAAGGCAAATTTCTAGTAAATATTAAGACCTAAAAAGTTAAGCGGGCTTTTTTTTTTTATTAATGTTTACTTTTTTGTGCCTTTTTTGTTGAGCTGTTGTGTAAAAAAAAAGTAACTCACAAACATTACCATTACTTCATTTTACATTTACAATACCAATTAATTATCAAAGAAGGAAGATAAAAGCAAGATTAGCGACCTTCTTTTGCCCCCAACGACCTTTAATTTTTCTCAAGCTGGCCTTTTCTTCTTGTCCGGCGGGCTTTATTTGTCTCTAGCGTCATTTTTTTGCTCATGAGGGATTTTTTTGTTGTTTTGTTTTTGTTTTATACCCTTCAGCCACGTCCCTCGCTGTAGAGCTTCCATTAGCCAAAGTACGAGGACGACACTAACCTAAATATACTAACACTGTCAATAATTCACGATACATTACCAACAACAAATACGAGTTAGCGGAGGAAGAGAAAAGCAGGATCAACATAAGAACGCCCATTAGCTAAGTACAAGGATGATATTATTAGAGCGAAATGTAACTCACTCACACAATTATTAATCGACGTTACATTACCAACAGCAAATACGAGTTACAGGAGGAAGAGAAAAGCCGGATTAACATTTGAACTTCCATTAGCTTATGTCAGGAGGGGGGGGGAGGAGTGGGGGGGGGGGATGAACCGGTGAAAAGTCTACGGTAAAATCTATCCACGTTTAAGTTACTCTCCAATAATATTTTTCCACACTAATTCATGTTTATTCTCTTCCCTCTTTTTTTTTGTTTCTACTCATTTTTTTCTTATTCCCTTTTCTTCGTTCTTTCCCCTTTATCCACTTATTCTGTTTGTCTTTGTCATTCTCGTTCATTTTAACTTCCTTGCTTTCTACTCCATTTAATTTTCAGATATTTTTTTTTCTCTATCTATTTCCTTTTTCCGTTCATTCTCCTATCTCTTTCATTCTTTTGCGCTCTCTCTCTCTCTCTCTACTTTTCTCTTTCCTTACTTTATCTTCCTCACTACCTCTATTTTTTTTCGCATTTATGTCTCCCTTTCTCCTTTCTTTTTTGCAGTTATAGTCTTCCATACTTATGCTTTCTCTCGTTCTTCTCTCTCCCTTCCTCATGGCAGCCTCGAAGTAATGGCGGAAGAAAAAGTCTCTTGTTATTTCACCTTTCGCTCCTCTAGAAGACAATTTAAACTTCTCACTTCTCTCGAGTCATATTTCTCTCTCTCTCTCTCTCTCTCTCGCAGGGCATGTCAAGGTCAGGCGAATCGAATCACAGAAAAAGATTGAATATTAATATGCAAGTCTCTCTCTCTCTCTCTCTCGATGCCCGTCGCAGTAAATTCTTATTCCCTCATTCTCTTCTTCTTCTCCCGTTCTCATCCTTCATCCCCTTTTTCCATTTTTATTTTTCTCATTCCTTATATTTTTCACATAATTCCCCATTTTATTTCTCTTACTTTCATTTTCGCTTCCTTTATTGGTATTTCTCTCATTCCCCTCATTTGGTTCTCTCATTTCCCATTTTCCTTTTCAATATTTTCCTCTTTTTCGTTTCCTTTTTCTTCTCATTTTTCTTTTTTTTCTGTCAAACGTCTTTTCCATCTTTTTATCATCCTCTCCAATTCCTTTTTTGTTTCCTTTTTCTTCTCATTTCTTTTTTTCTGTCATACGTCTTTTCCATCTTTTTATCATCCTCTCCAATTCCGTTTCCGTTTTCTTTTTGCTATTTCCTATTCCTTCTCTTTTATAGCTTTTCTTTTTATATTTTTATCTTTCTTCACTTTTCTTTTCCCTTTTTTCTTCTTGCCTCCATCATCATCTTCCCTTTTCCTTCCCTTTTCTTTATCGTTTCCTTCCCTTCCCTTTCTTTTCCTTATCATCCAATCCTCTCTTCTCCACTTTTCGTTTCTTTTATTTTTTCGAGTTTCATTTCCCTTATTTTCCCTTACTATCTATCTCTCCTCATTTTCCTTCCCTTTTCCCTCCTTTTTTTCTCGTTTCCTTCTCTTCCCTTTCGCTTTCCCATCACCCAATTTTCTCCTCTCTCCTTTTCGTTACTTTTCCTTTTCCAGAGTCACTTTCCTTATTATCCCTTCCATCTTTCTTTCTTCTTCTTTTCCTTCCTTTTATCATCACCTCCCCTTTCCCTCACTTTCTTTTATCCTCTCCTTCCCTTCCTTTTCTCTTCCCTATCCATTTCCTCTTCTTTTTACTCCCCTTTCCTTAGACATAACTTTCTTTTTCCTTTTCCTTCCCTTCATCATTTCTCCTTTCCCCTCACTTTCATTTATCTTTTCCATCACTTTTCTCCTCCTTATCACCCATTTTTCTCCTCTTCTCTATTCGTTGCTTTTCCATCTCCAGTTTTATTTTCCTTATTTTCCTTTCTATCTTCTTTCTTCTCCTATTACTTCCCTTCATCATCTCACTTATCCTTTCCTTCCCTTCCCTTTTCTTCTCTCTTCACTTCCCTTAGACATCCCTTATTTCCCCTTCTCCCCTTTCCTTCCCCTTTCCCATCTCTGTCTTCACATTCTCTTCCCATTCCAGAATTCCAAACTTGATTCCAGACTCACACGCTGTCTCTAAATATTCCAACCTCTCCTCCTCCCTTCCTCCTCTACCCTTCCCTTCTTCTCCCTTTCCTCCTTCCTTCCTCCTTCTCCCTTTCCTCCCTTCCTCTCCCTTTCCATCTATCCCACACACAATATTACAATCTCCCTTCCTTCCTCCTTCTCTTTGCCCTTCTTCTCTCCAAACACTCCCCCTCCCTCTCCCGCTTTTCTTCCTCTCCCCCTCGTTTCACCCCCCATACAATATTACTACCTCCCTCCCTTTCTCCTTCCTTCTCTTCGCCCTTTTTCCATCCCAATCTCCCTTTCTCTCATATCTTTTACACCCTACATATTCCCTCCTCTTCCCTTCCCTCGTCTTCCATTCCCTCCCTTTCTCTCCCCTTGCCTGCGTCTCTTACACATATTATTACTTTCTTCCTACCTCCCTCCTTTCCTTTTCACTCCTTCCTCCTCCCCCCCACTCCCTCACCCTCCCTCCCTCTCTCCCTCCATCACCCACACACACAATATTCCCACCTTTTCATCACCTGTCAGTTTCCTTAATATCTACCTGTCACTACCTTCTCCTTCCCTTCCCTTCACTACCTATATCATTTCTTGCCTCTCTGTCCTATGTTTGTTCCTCCCATATTCTTACCTATTTCTACCTACTCCGTCTTTACCTTCCTTACCCATATAACTCCTTTATCACTTCTCTTCCCTTCCCTTCCTTCTCTTCTCTCCCTTGTTCAGCCAAATGAGGTTTACCTTTCTAAGCATCATATTTGTTTGTTTGTTTGTTTGTTTGTGTTGGGGGATGTAGTGTGTAGCGTCTGTCTGTCTGTCTGTCTGTCTGTCTGTCTGTCTCTCTCTCTCTCTCTCTCTCTCTCTCTCTCTCTCTCTCTCTCTCTCTCTCTCTCTCTCTCTCTCTCTCTCTCATTTCCCTCCTTTCCTTTCCTTTCTTTTCCTTTCCTTTCCTTTCCTTTCCTTCCCTTCCCTTCCCTTCCCTCATTTATTCCCTTCCTCGATCTGGCTTCCCTCATCACCTTCCAATCCTCTCTGCTCCCCTCCTTCCCTTCCTCTCCTCTCCTCGCCTTCCCTTCCCCTCTCCTCCCCTTCTTCCCCTTCCCTACCTGTCGAAGTTGATTGATTATCCTCAATCACCTGAACAATTAGCAGAGCGAAGGTTGCTTGATGGAAAGAATTAATATTGGCGAGTGAATGGACGAAAAATCAATAAGAAAAATAGAATGAGAACGTGAATGAGCGAGCGATTGAAACGAAGGAAAGTGGATTAAGGTGAAGGGAATTAGTGAGAGAGTGAATATGAAGGGAGGAGAAAAATGGAAAGCAATGTGGGTGTAAAAGAGAGAGAGAGAGAGAGAGAGAGAGAGAGAGAGAGAGAGAGAGAGAGAGAGAGAAGACGTAGACACAGGCAAACAAACAGACAGACAGACAGCCATGGAGACAGACACACACATACAGAAAAGAAGAGGAAGAAGAAGAAGAAGAAGAAGGAAAGAGAAGAAGAAAAAGGAGAAGCCAAAGAGAAAGCAAAAAACACAGAAAATATAGTTAAGAAGCATATGTAGATTTTTCATAAAGTTCAGGAATTGTAAAAAAAAAAAAAAAAAAAAAAAAAAAAAAAAAAAAAAAAATAAAACTAACATAAATAAAAGCAAAAAAATAACCATGGAAATATTAAAAAAAAAAAGTTAGAAAATAAATAAACGGGTTATCTTTAAAAAAATCGACTAAGAAAATGAAAAAAAAAATAAAGAAATGAAAAAATATCTGTGAAAAAAGTTACACATTTACATTCAACAACAACAACAACAACAACAACAACAAAAAGGTAAAAAAAAAATCTAACCCCCACTTATTATTTTGGTGAAGCTGCAAGTTATTCCCGTTTTCTGTGGACTGTTGACTTAACAAATAGGAGAAAACGGGGCGTGGCGAGGCCCAACGAGGGGTGACGATGGTAAACAGGAGGAAGGGAGGAAACGAGGTGCTGGGAGGGGGAGGAGGAGAAAAATGGAAGACAAAGAGAAGGGTACGAAGGGGATGATGAAGGGGAGGAGGAAGACGAAGGGAAAGACGAGGAGGAGGAAAGAGGAAATGGAAGAGGAAGGGGAAAAGAAGGGGAGGAGGAATTGGAAGGGGAGGAAAAAAAGTGAAGAGGAAAGGGAGGAGGAAGAGGAAAGGGAGGAGAAAGAGGAAAGGGAGGAGAAAGAGGAAAGGGAAGAGAAAGGGAGGAGGAAGATATGAATGCGAGAAAGGAGAAGGAAGAGAAGAGGAAGGGGAGGAGGAAGACGAAAGGCAAGAGGAAGGGAAGGAAGAAGAGGAAGGAAAGGAGGAGGAGGAGGAGGAGGAGGAGGAAAGGCAAGAGGAAGGGAAGGAAGATGAAGGGAAAGAGGGGAAGGAACGGAGATGAAGGAAGCGGAGGAAGATATGAATGAGAGAAAGGAGAAGATAAAGAAGGGGGAAGGGAAGAGGAAGGAAAGGAGGAAGAGGAGAGCCAAGTGGAAAGGAAGGAAGAAGAGGAAAGGGGAGGAGAAAAAGGAATGGCAAGACTAAGGAAAGTAAGAAGAGGAAGGGAAAGAGGGGAAAGGAGAAGAATGAAGAGGAGTAAGATATGGATGCAAGAACGGAGAAAGGAAGAGCAAAATATATGAATGGTGGAAAGGAGAGGAGAAAGGAAGAGAAAGAGGGAAGGGACAGGACGCAGAGGAGGAAAGAAAACGAAAAGAAGCAAAATAATAAACAAGGAAAGAAAAGAGAGAGAGAGAGAGAGAGAGAGAGAGAGAGAGAGAGAGAGAGAGAGAGAGAGAGAGAGAGAGAGAGAGAGAGAGAGAGGACAAGGGGAGGAAAGTAACAGGGAAGGGGAGAGGGAAAGGAGTGAGGGGACAGGAGAAAGAAAGGAGAAAAGAAGATGAAAATAAGGGAGAAGAAATAAAGGAAAGAAAAACAGAAGAAGAATGGGAAAGGAGAGGGGGGAAAGGGGGGGAGGGGCCGGGACAGGAATTAGCGGCCCAGCATTATATAACACACAGAGTTTCAACCCTTCGAGAATTTCTAAGTTTACCCTCAAAAGAAAAAAATAATAGAAAATGGGCCGCCGTTCCCTCGTTTTCTTTTTGCATTAATGGTTCCGTGAAAAAAATGGGGAGGGGGGATTTTCTCTCTCTCTCTCTCTCTCTCTCTCTCTCATCGTTACAGTAATTAACTTAAAAAAATAATGCAGAAAGAAAACAACGATGAAGAAAAAGAAGAAAAGAATAATAATAAAAAAAAGTAAAAGTAAAAGAAGAAGCAGAAGATGATGTAGGGGAAGAAGAAGAACAAGAACAAGAAGAAGAAGAACAAGAAGAGAAAAAAAGAAGACAAAGAAAAAGAAAAAAAAGCAGGACAAAAGGAAAGGCGGAAGAGGAATAGAAGAAAAAAAAACAATAAGAAAAAGAGGAGGAGGAGGAGGAGGATAAGGAGAAGGGACGAGGAAGAGGAGAATGAGAGGATAAGGAGGAGGAATAGAAGGAAGATGCAAGAAGAGGAGAAAGAAGAGGAAAACAAAAAGCAAATAAAATAAGAGAAATTCCAGGAGAAAGATTAAAAAGATAATAACATAATGCAAGATTAGGGAAAGACACCTTTGTTGGAGACACGAAGGAAGGAAGGAAGGAACGAAGGAAGGAAAGAAAAGAGAATAAAGGGAGTGAAAAGAGGAGTGAGGAGAGAAGAGGGAATGGGAAAGGGGAAGAGGAAGGAGGAAGGAGGAAGGAATAAAGGAAGAGTAAAGGAAGGAAGGAGAAGAGGAAGGGGAATGAAGGAGAGAGAGAAGAAAGGAAGGGAGGAGGAAGAAATGGAGAGAGAGAGAGAGAGAGAGAGAGAGAGAGAGAGAGAGAGAGAGAGAGAGAGAGAGAGAGAGAGAGAGAGAGAGAGAGAGAGAGAGAGAGAGAGAGAGAGAGAGAGAGAGAAGGAAAGAGAGGCAGAAAGAGAAAACGGAAAAAGAGAAAAAAAGAAATTAGGAATGGAAAGAAGAAATAAAGAAAAGATGAAATGAGAAACGGTGAAGGAAAAAAAAGAGGCAAAAAAGAAAGGAAGAAAAGAAAAATAACATGAAATGAGAGAAATGCGGAGACAGGAGGAAAAATGAATAATGGAAGGAAGAAAGAAGAGAGGAAAAGAGGGAAAGAAAATGGAATAGAAAGGATAATGGATAAGAGAAAAAAAGGGGGGAGGAAAAATGAGGACTATAAGAAAGGAGGGAGGGAAGGAAAAAAAAAAAACAGAATGAAGGAAAAAAAATAATGGAAAACAAACGAGGAAGAGAAGAGGAAAAACGGAGAATGGAAGGATGGAGGCAGGGAAGGAGGGAAGGAGGAAAGGAGTGAGAAAGGAAGGAAGAGAGGGAGGTAGGGAGGGAAGGGAGAGAGGATGAAGCAGAAAAGTTAATACAAAAAAGACTGAAAGAAAGAGGAAAAAACGAGAAATGGAAGAAGGAAGGGAGGGAAGTAGGGAGGGAGGGAGGGAGGGAAGGAAAGGAGAGAGGAAGGAGGAGAAAAGATAATGGAGAAGATTCCTCACGCAGGTAAAATTGGACAGGTGGGCCCGTGTGTAATTAGGTGAGTTTGTCCTCCGCCAGGTGAGGGGGGAGGGAGGGAGGGAGGGAGGAGGGGAAGGAGGGAAAAAAAGGGAAAGAGCGGTAAAAAAAGGGAAAAATTGTCCACCACAAGATAGATGTGCGTCTGTGTGTGTGTGTGTGTGTGTGTGTGCGCGTGTGCGTGTGCGTGTGTGTGTGTGTGTGTGTGTGTGTGTGTGTGTGTGTGTGTGTGCGCTTTAATCACTAATATTAAAGGGGAGGAGAGAAAGAGAGAAACAGTTTTAACGTTATTATTATTATTATTATTATTATTATTATTATTATTATTATTATTATTGTTGTTGTTGTTGTTGTTGTTGTTGTTGTTATTATCATCATGGAAAGTAGTAGTAGCAGTAGATGGAGGAGGAGGATGAAGAGGAAGAGGAGGAGGAGAAGAACGATGAGGACGAGGACGAAGAGGAGGAGGAGGAGTAGGAACAAAGAAACTCAAAGAAAGAACAAACAACAGCAGACCTGCTGGTCCTTCCCAGGCTGCTTGTGACACGCTACACTAACTATCTAATCAAAGGTGGAAGATGAAGGGCAGCAAAGGCGAAGGCTCCTCCCCACCCCCCATCCCTCCAGCCAAAGCTGGCAGGAAAGGAAAAAGAACCATGCAGCATGGAAAAACTGCATGGAAATTATGTAGGAAAGAGGAAAGAACCACCATTACTGCTACCACTAACCGGGCGATAAAAGCGGACAAGGACACCAGTATTCCAAAGAACTTAACGTTATTATGACAATGAGTAATATCTTAGTTCCTGGTTGGATTCAAAATACTTGTCTAATCTATTCTTGAAGGCCGTAACTGTTGTACTATCAGCGACATCACAGGGTAGAGAGTTCCAAACATTAACAACTCGACTGAAGAAGAAGTGTTTCGCTTCGTGCGACGAGAATCTTTTACCACTTATCTTCAAATTGTTATTTCTTCTTGTTCTATTTGATTGATCAATTGTAAAGTAATCTTCCGCATTAATATCACTGAATCCTTTAGACATTTTAAACACTTCTATTAGATCGCCTCGCATTCTTCGTTTTGATAGGCTGAATAAATTTACTTCTTTAAGCCTTTGAGAGAGGAGGAGAAGGAGGAGGAGGAGGAGGAGGAGGAGGAGGAGGAGGAGGAGGAAGAAGATTACCTTCATCCCTAGAATTAAAGCTTCAGGTAAACTAAAAAAAAATGTAGACAATAAAACGTTTAGCTTCAGAGAGAGAGAGAGAGAGAGAGAGAGAGAGAGAGAGAGAGAGAGAGAGAGAGAGAGAGAGAGAGAGAGAGAGAGAGAGAGAATGGATTCCCTCATTAGAAGTTATAAATGATACAAAAGTTAATATTTTTTCGAGCTTCTTAATTAGACGAAATGTGAAGAGCAGGGAGTGTATGGGATGACTGTGCTCTCTCTCTCTCTCTCTCTCTCTCTCTCTCTCTCTCTCTCTCTCTCTCTCTCTCCAGTTCCTCATATTCCGTCCTTGTCTCATAGTCTAGCACACACTGAAGAGGGAGGGAGGGAGAGGGCGACAAAGAGAAGAAGAGGAGGAGGAGGAGGAGGAGGAGGAGGAGGAGGAGGAGGAGGAAGGAGGAGGAGGAGCGGCTGGGCTTTGTGCGAAGGAGACCAAAGGATTATGGGTCTAATTTTGTAGAACTGTAATTGTGGAAGAGGAAGAGGGGAAAGAGGAGGAGGAGGAGGAGCAGGAGGAGGAGGAGGAAGAGGAAGAGGAGGAGGAAGAGGAAGAGGAAGAGGAAGAGGAGGAGGAAGAGGAAGAGGAGGAGGAGGACAATGAGGAGGCTTACCTACTGATTACTCTGGCGCTGGTTCTCACCTGGAAAATAAGGGACCGCATTAGTTCAACATCCTCACTAAGGCGTCCCACAGCGCTCTTTATGACCTACGCTCCGCTTCCTCCTTTGATCAGTGCGCCTGTTTTCTTTAACCCTCCCAGCCTGTCAAGAACACCTGAAGAGATTACACAGAAGTAGTTTTCACCTAATATATTGAGGGTCATAATCAGCCTGTCTGGAACACCTGGAGAGATTATAAGTAGTTTTCACCTATCATATATATACTTACGTTGGTATTATAAGACACTTCTGCTTCTCACATCAACTAGTTTTAAAGGTCAAAGAGGGGGTCAAGAGGGTTCTAATGAGTGTTTCTTTAGGTTCACGGTACAGAGGAAGGGTCATACTGCCACCTGGGTCATAAAACTAGTCCTGAAAATGCTCAAAACTCCTACGGAAGCCTCGTTAAATAGGTGAACTTGGGCGACGAGATCTTTAATAATACGGCTCTAAGTTAGGGTCATATCATCATAGTTCAACTTTTATTTCCCGGTTTGTCTAGGGAAATGTCAAAATTGTACACATTATTATATACACTGAGGGTCATATTATCCTTTCTGAGCTTTTGTTTACCAGTGTCTTCAGGAAAAGTTGAACATTTGCGCAATACTGAAGGTCATATTATTTTTCAGCTTTTGTTTACCAGTGTCTCCAGGAAAAGTTGAACATTTGCACAATACTGAAGGACATATTATTTTTCAGCTTTTGTTTACCAGTGTCTCCAGGAAAAGTTGAACATTTGCACAATACTGAAGGACATATTATTTTTCAGCTTTTGTTTACCAGTGTCCAGGAAAAGTTGAACATTTGCACAATACTGAAGGACATATTATTTTTCAGCTTTTGTTTACCAGTGTCTCCAGGAAAAGTTGAACATTTGCACAATACTGAAGGACATATTATTTTTCAGCTTTTGTTTACCAGTGTCTCCAGGAAAAGTTGAACATTTGCACAATACTGAAGGTCATATCATTTTTCAGCTTTTGTTTACGAGTGTGTCCAGGAAAAGTTGAACATATGCACATAATACTGAAGGACATATCATTTTCCAGCTTTTGTTTACCAGTGTCTCCAGGAAAAGTTGAACATATGCACATAATACTGAAGGTCATATCATTTTTCAGCTTTTGTTTACCAGTGTCTCCAGGAAAAGTTGAACATATGCACATAATACTGAAGGTCATATCATTTTCCAGTTTTTGTTTACCAGTGTCTCCAGGAAAAGTTGAACATATGCACATAATACTGAAGGTCATATCATTTTCCAGTTTTTGTTTACCAGTGTGTCCAGGAAAAGTTGAACATATACACAATACTGAAGGACATATCATTTTCCAGCTTTTGTTTACCAGTGTCTCCAGGAAAAGTTGAACATATGCATAATACTGAAGGTCATATTATTTTTCAGCTTTTGTTTACCAGTGTGTCCAGGAAAAGTTGAACATATACACATAATACTGAAAGTCATATCATTTTTCAGCTTTTGTTTACCAGTGTCTCCAGGAAAAGTTGAACATATACACATAATACTGAAGGTCATATCATTTTTCAGCTTTTGTTTACCAGTGTCTCCAGGAAAAGTTGAACATATGCACAATACTGAAGGTCATATTATTTTTCAGCTTTTGTTTACGAGTCTCTCCAGGAAAAGTTCAACATATACACACAATACTGAAGGTCATATTATTTTTCAGCTTTTGTTTACCAGTGTCTCCAGGAAAAGTTGAACATATACACATAATACTGAAGGACATATCATTTCTCGGCTCTTGGTTCCTTGTATGTTTAGGAAAATCTGAAAATACACACATTACACTGATGGTTGTATTATTTCTCGTTTAGTTTTAACTTTAGTCTGTAAACAAAACCTGAAATAACGTATACCAATTCCATACCTACTTACTCTTTTGAAATGTACATAATCTTTTTTTGGGGGGCCTGTCTAGAATACTTTACGAGCTTACATATACGCATAACAGAACATAAAGAAGGGAATATAAACAACGATAATAAAAAAAGAACAGGAAAAGGTAACAGTTATGAGGCGGCATGAACAGGTGGTAGAAAGGAAGATTAAAAAAGAGAAATTAAGAGGAAAAGGAAGAGAAAGCGAGGAGAAAGGAAGATTAAAAAAGAGAAATTAAGAGGAAAAGGAAGAGAAAGCGAGGAGAAAGGAAGATTAAAAAAGAGAAATTAAGAGGAAAAGGAAGAGAAAGCGAGGAGAAAGGAAGATTAAAAAAGAGAAATTAAGAGGAAAAGGAAGAGAAAGCGAGGAGAAAGGAAGATTAAAAAAGAGAAATTAAGAGGAAAAGGAAGAGAAAGCGAGGAGAAAGGAAGATTAAAAAGAGAAATTAAGAGGAAAAGGAAGAGAAAGCGAGGAGAAAGGAAGATTAAAAAAGAGAAATTAAGAGGAAAAGGAAGAGAAAGCGAGGAGAAAGGAAGATTAAAAAAGATAAATTAAGAGGAAAAGGAAGAAAAAGCGAGGAGAAAGGAAGGGGCAGATTACAAACACGAAATTTCCAGTTACTAATGTATCGAAAATCATATAACCTTTTCCTCTATAAAATCGGGTTGTTTATTAACCTGGTAGCTGCGGGGATCATGCTTCTTAAGGCCCCTCTAAGCGAGAAAAATGAAAAAAAAAATCATCACTCACGCAAACCATTTCATAATAAAGAATCAACGCATTTGTGATCAGTTTATGAATCATCTATTTTGGGGGGTTTATATCATGGGAAAAATTTGGCCCGTCGCTGGTACACGGTAGAGCCACAAATTTGACCCGTCGCTGGTACACGGTAGAGCCACAAATTTGACCCGTCGCTGGTACACGGTAGAGCCACAAATTTGACCCGTCGCTGGTACACGGTAGAGCCACAAATTTGGCCCGTCGCTGGTACACGGTAGAGCCACAAATTTGACCCGTCGCTGGTACACGGTAGAGCCACAAATTTGGCCCGTCGCTGGTACACGGTAGACCCACAAATCTGACCTGTCACTGGTACATGGTACAGCCACAAATCTGACCCGTCGCTGGTACATGGTAGAGCCACAAATTTGGACCGTCGCTGGTACACGGTAGAGCCACAAATCTGACCCGTCGGTACATGGTAGAGCCACAAATTTGGACCGTCGCTGGTACACGGTAGAGCCACAAATTTGAACCGTCGGTACATGGTAGAGCCACAAATCTGACCCGTCGGTACATGGTAGAGCCACAAATTTGAACCGTCGCTGGTACACGGTAGAGCCACAAATTTGAACCGTCGCTGGTACACGGTAGAGCCACAAATTTGGCCCGTCGCTGGTACACGGCAGACCCACAAATCTGACCCGTCGCTGATACACGGTAGAGCCACAAATCTGACCCGTCACTGGTACACGGAAGAGCCACAAATATGACCCGTCGCTGGTACACGGTAGACCCACAAATCTGACCCGTCGCTGGTACACGGTAGAGCCACAAATCTGACCCGTCGCTGGTACACGGTAGACCCACAAATCTGACCCGTCGCTGGTACACGGTAGAGCCACAAATTTGACCCGTCGCTGGTACACGGTAGAGCCACAAATCTGACCCGTCGCTGGTACACGGTAGAGCCACAAATCTGACCCGTCGCTGGTACACGGTAAAGCCACAAATTTGACCCGTCGCTGGTACACGGTAGAGCCACAAATATGACCCGTCGCTGGTACACGGTAAAGCCACAAATTTGACCCGTCGCTGGTACACGGTACAGCCACAAATTTGACCAGTCGCTTGTACACGGTAGAGCCACAAATTTGACCCGTCGCTGGTACACGGTAGAGCCACAAATATGACCCGTCGCTGGTACACGGTAGACCCACAAATTTGACCCGTCGCTGGTACACGGTAGACCCACAAATTTGACCCGTCGCTGGTACACGGTAGACCCACAAATTTGACCCGTCGCTGGTACACGGTAAAGCCACAAATTTGACCCGTCGCTGGTACACGGTAGAGCCACAAATATGACCCGTCGCTGGTACACGGTAGAGCCACAAATTTGACCCGTCGCTGGTACACGGTAGAGCCACAAATTTGACCCGTCGCTGGTACACGGTAGAGCCACAAATTTGACCCGTCGCTGGTACACGGTAGAGCCACAAATCTGACCCGTCGCTGCAACCGGTTATTTAATGTTTTTTCACAAAGTGCATTTAGAGGATCATGTATTTTTGCGTAAACTCTAAACGAAATCATACAAGGCCTAAAGATGCTTCCATTGTTGTTCCACTGCTTGTGTGTGAGTGCCTATAAGCTGTTTCCGTTACACAAAAAAAAAGGAAAGAAGCTTATTTCAACAGACGGTATTTAGCGAGGCGCACGGAGCGAGTCTCTGTTTTCGTGTTTCTGTTATCGAGTATTCACGACAAGCGTTTCCCGCCGCGTCAATAATTCATTCCTTCCGGGCCAATCAGACATAGCACACACACACACACACACACACACACACACACACACACACACACACACACACACACACACGCTGGAATACTCGATTGGTTTATTAATGTTATTCTTCCTATGTGCAATTATTAGTTCACTGGACAGTCCCTTCCTAGTCCTTTTACAAGCCTTCACTTCACGTGTACTCAATCACCCTCTTTTGTTTTTATTTGCTATATTACTTTCTATATGCAAATTTCGTTCTTTTTTTAATGTATGTTCTTTAGTTCGTGTCATCTGTAAGGCACTACACACTTATATATATTGCACACACACTTTTAATTCCTACTGTACCTGGGTTGTGTGTGTGTAGTGTGTGTGTGTGTGTGTGTGTGTGTGTGTGTGTGTGTGTGTGTATTTACCTAGTTGTAGTTTTACAGGGCCTGGGCTTTACGCTCGTGTGGTCCCGTCTCCGTATCTACATTTATCCAACTTTTCCCTAATGTGTGTTTAACATGTGTGTGTGTGTGTGTGTGTGTGTGTGTGTGTGTGTGTGTGTGTGTATTACGTTCTTTCATATACCACTTTTATCGAAATACACCTGGCAATACTACTCTATTATGTCACTGTACGTTTCGTGTTATGCCTTGCTAAGAGGATGACGACATAAGAAGTCTGCCAGATGTAATTCAAGTCTCGCGGGGCTGCAGTAAGCCTAACACAACCTATCCTCCTTATCCACGTGTTTATCAGATCTTTTCTTGGAGGCGTCCAGCGTATATACACCCACCATATGATTTATCCTTGAAAGTATCGAACATTTTCTTAAGTGTGTTTACCATAAATTCACTCGCCACATGATTTGAATCTATTCCCCTCTTCCACCATCCTGTGCGTGTCATTTATTTTTTTCTACAGCCAGGAAAGCAGCTCAAGCCCTAAATGCAAACACAGAAAAGATAAAAAAAAAAAAAACGCGGTAAGCGATGCTCCTATGAAAAAAAAAAAAAACACCAGCATTTTCATCGTCTATCATATTATGGAGTAACCACATAAAGTCTGATTCACTCCTTTATCATTCTACACGTTAACCCATTGTTGCCAAATTCTCAGCTCCATACACTTTCATTGTTACCAAGGAATAGGGTATTTTATCTTATCAGGAGAGCAAGGTTTCTGCCATGTATAGGCAACCCAACTTATCTACATTCTTACCAAGCTCTCAATTTCACATATACAGCACTGACCAACATTTAAGTAAAGGAATACAGTAGTTCATCTCATCACTACAGCAAGGTTTCTGTCACCTATCACTAATGTAACTTAACCTAATCTTGTATTCCAGTTTACCCTAAATCCGTATATCTTACCAAAGATTTCCCGCAAATTTACGCATTTTTTTTTCTTTTTTACTTTTTACATAACTGACACATTTATTATTATTATATTAAGTTTCAGGCCAGGTGAAAAATATCGAATTCTTGTTATTGAATCCCAAGTTCAAAGAGTTGGAAATGGAAGATGCATTACCCTAAAATACCAAAAAGTTTCCCTAACAATTGTACAATCACCCTTCTTTAAGGCGTGATTTACCCAAAAGTGTAAGCCCTCGAATTATTGCGCCACGTGGCTCAACTGGTGCTGTGTCTGCCCACAACGGACAAGAATAATCCTGTACGATTTTTTTAGAGGACTTAAGTCAGCGGAGGAGGAGCTACATTTTGCGGAAGCTAATTGGTCCGCTACCTGTTTCCAAAGTTAGCGGAAACGCTAATCAGTTAACGAAAAAGTTAGGTTCGCTAATTAGCGATTAGCGGATTAGCGGAACCGTGCCCACCAGTGTTTACAACACATCATCAACGTGCAAGGTTTACCTCCTATACTCGCTAACGTAACCTAACCCATCTCCAGCACGGACTGTCATATCTGTACAACACTGAACAAAGCCTACACAGAGAAATATAGTCGTTCCTCCCATCAGCCTCGCCAGGCCTGTCACCTTCACCCGCACCCGCCCGTCCCGGCTCATCCAATATACAGGTGTAGGTAGTAGGCTCCCCG
>NC_066567.1:2404474-2411974 GCF_024679095.1 Eriocheir sinensis | reverse complement strand
TTCTCCTCCTCGTTCTTCTTCTCTCTCCTCTTTTTTCTCCTCCTTCTTCTTTACTTCTTCATGTTTCTCTTCTTCATTCTGTCCTCCTCTTTTCGCTTTCCGCTTCGTCCGTCTTCTTTCTCTTCTTTTTCCTTCTCCTCCTCCTCTTCCTCCTCATTCCTCCTCTCCTTAAGAAGATTTAATAACCCCTCATTACCTTCTTAATGAGCTTGATACAGAGTTGCTGCACAGCATTATAAAGTCCCCTGGCGGGCTCTCGAGGAAGCTGAGGGGAAGGAAGGGGAAGGGAGAGGATGTACGGGGAGAGTGAAGTGAGGGAGGAAGTCACGGGGAAAGGGAAGGAAGGTGGAGGTTAAGTGGGGAAAGTGAGGGGAAAGTGAGGGGAAGGAAGGGGAAGGGAGATGAAGTGAGGGGGGAAGTCATGGGGAAAGGGAAGGAAGGTGGAGGTTAAGAGGGGAAAGTGAAGGGAGGAAAGGAAAGTAAGGGGAAAGTGAGGGGAGAGTGAGGGAGAATGAGGGGAATTAAGGAAAGCAAGGAAAGTGAGAGGAAGGTGAGATGATGGGTGGGGGGAGGGTAAGGGTAAGTGAGGGGAAGGTAAAGGGAGGAACACAAAGAAACACAAAGAAAGAACAAACAACAGCAGACCTGCTGGTCCTTACGAGGTTGTTTGTGACAAGCGACACTAACTATCTAATCAAAAGTGGAAGATGAAGGACAGCAAAGGCGAAGGCTCCTCCCCACCCCCCCATCCCTCCAGCCAAAGCTGGCAGGAAAGGAAAAAGAACCATGCAGCATGGAAAAACTGCATGGAAATTATGTAGGAAAGAGGAAAGAACTACCATTACTGCTACCACTAACCGGGCGATAAAAGCGGACAAGGACACCAGTATTCGAAAGAACTTAACGTTATTACGACAATGAGTAATATCATAGTTGCTGGTTGGATTCAAAACATTTGTCTAATCTATTCTTGAAGGCCGTAACTGTTGTACTATCAACGACATCACAGGGTAGAGAGTTCCAAACATTAACAACTCGATTGAAGATGAAGTGTTTAGCTTCGTGCGACGAGAATCTTTTACCACTTATCTTCAAATTGTGATTTCTTCTTGTTCTATTTGATCGATCAATTGTAAAGGAATCTTCCGCATTAATATCACTGAATCCTTTAAACATTTTAAACACTTCTATTAGATCGCCTCGCATTCTTCGTTTTGACAGGCTGAATAAATTTACTTCTTTAAGCCTTTGTTCATATGAGATGAGGGGAGGGTGAGGGAAAGTGAGGGAGAGTAAGGGGAAAGTGAGGGAGGGAAAGGGAAGGTGAAGGGGAGGGGAAAGTGAGGGGAAGGTGAGAGGAAGAGGAGGAGAAGGTGAGGGTAAATTGAAAGGAAAGTGAGGGGAGGGAAAGGAAGTCAAGGAGAGAGAGAGAGAGAAGGCAAGTGAAGGGAGGAAAAGAAAGTGTGGGGAAAGTGAGGGGAAAGGGAGGGGAGGTGAGGGGGGAGATGGGGTTAGGGGGGGGTAGGAGGAGAGTGAGGGGCAAGTGTTGACTGATGAGGAAGTGGACGAAGGAAACAAAGGAAGGGGAATATGAAGCGAAAGTGACAGGGAGTGATTGGGAGAGTGAGGGAAAGTGAAGGAGAGGTGGGGAAAGGAGGGAAAGTGAGGAGAAAGGTAAGGAGGAAAGTGAGGGGAAAGTGAAGTGGAAAAAAAGGAAGGCGAATATGAAGCGAAAGTGACAGGGAGTGATTGGTTGGGAAAAGGAGGGACAAAGAGGAGAAAGGAAAGGAGGAGAAAGAGGGGAAAGTGAAATGAAACAGAGGAAGAGGATATGAAGAAAAAGTGAAAGGGAATATGAAGGGAAAGAGAAAGTGAGGAAGATATAGGGAAAGGAGGGGAAGAGTGAGGGGAAAGGTAAGGAGGAGAAAGAGGGGAAAGTGAAGTGAAACAAAGGAAGGAGAATATGAAGAGAAAGTGAAAGGGAGTGAGTGGGAAAGGGAATGAAGGTGAGGGAAAGGAAGGGAAAGAGTGAGGGGAAAGGAAAGGAGGAGAAAGAGGGGAAAGTGAAATGAAACAAAGGAAGGAGAATACGAAGAGAAAGTGAAAGGGAGTGAGTGGGAAAGGGAATGAAGGTGAGGGACTGGAGGGGAAAGGAGGGGAAGGGAGGAGGAGAAAGAGGGGAAAGTGAAATGAAACAAAGGAAGGAGAATATGAAGAGAAAGTGAAAGGGAGTGAGTGGGAAAGGGAATGAAGGTGAGGGAAAGGAAGGGAAAGAGTGAGGGGAAAGGAAAGGAGGAGAAAGAGGGGAAAGTGAAATGAAACAAAGGAAGGAGAATATGAAGAGAAAGTGAAAGGGAGTGAGTGGGAAAGGGAAGGAAGGTGAGGGAAAGGAGGGGAAAGAGTGAGGGGTAAGGAAAGGAGGAGAAAGAGGGGAAAGTGAAATGAAACAAAGGAAGGAGAATATGAAGAGAAAGTGAAAGGGAGGAGGGGAAAGGAAGGAAGGTGAGGGAAAGGAAGGGAAAGAGTGAGGGGAAAGGAAAGGAGGAGAAAGAGGGGAAAGTGAAATGAAACAAAGGAAGGAGAATATGAAGAGAAAGTGAAAGGGAGTGAGTGGGAAAGGGAAGGAAGGTGAGGGAAAGGAGGGGAAAGAGTGAGGGGTAAGGAAAGGAGGAGAAAGAGGGGAAAGTGAAATGAAACAAAGGAAGGAGAATATGAAGAGAAAGTGAAAGGGAGTGAGTGGGAAAGGGAAGGAAGGTGAGGGAAAGGAAGGGAAAGAGTGAGGGGAAAGGAAAGGAGGAGAAAGAGGGGAAAGTGAAATGAAACAAAGGAAGGAGAATATGAAGAGAAAGTGAAAGGGAGTGAGTGGGAAAGGGAAGGAAGGTGAGGGAAAGGAGGGAAAGAGTGAGGGTAAGGAAAGGAGGAGAAAGAGGGGAAAGTGAAATGAAACAAAGGAAGGAGAATATGAAGAGAAAGTGAAAGGGAGTGAGTGGGAAAGGGAATGAAGGTGAGGGAAAGGAGGGGGGGAGGAGGAGGGGAAAGAGGGGAAAGTTTTGAGTCATCAGAAAGTGAAACAAACGAAGTGGAATATGAAATGAAAGTGATAAAGAGCAACATAAAAGTGAGGGGAAGAAAGAAAGTGAAGGAGAAGAAGAAGAAGGTGAATGAAAGGAAAGAAGGCAAAGGAAAACTGAAGGAAAAGGGAAAGGAAAAGATATGTGAAAGGATTGTGAAGGGAAAAAAGGGGAGAAGGAAAAACGAGGAAGGAAGGAAAGGAAAATGAGAAAAGAACGAAGGGAAGATAATGGAAAAAAAAAAAGATGGTAGTGCACGAAGATAAATAAGTTAGTTTTTTTCAGTTTTATTATCATTATTATTATTATTATTATTATTATTATTATTATTATTATCATCGTCTTCACCATCTATATATTCGCCAAGACTACAAAGACAAAAGAGAAGAGGAAGAGGAAGGCGAGAGTTGAAAGTGTAGAAGAGGAGGAGGAGGAGGAGGAGGAAGAGGAGGAGGAGGAGGAAAAACGAGAAGGTATACATGAAGAGAATGCAGACTAGAGGAGGAAGCTGAAGGAAGTAAAGAAAGAGAAAGGAAGGAAGAAGGAAGGAGGGAAGGAATGAAGGAGGAAATGAACGATTGATGGAATTAAAGTATTAAATAAGAAAAGAAGAATGAGGTAAAAGAAAATAATATAGACGGCAGGAGGAAGAGGAATGAAGTGAAAGAGGGAGGAGGGGAGGAAGAAATAAATGAAGGAAGGAAGGAGGAAAGGAAGAAGGGAGGGAGGGAGGGTATTCTCTCCGTCCACTCAGCGAGCATAATGGCCTCTTACAAAGCTTTATGCAACCCCCCCTTCCCCCTCTCCCCCCCTCCCCCCCTCAAGGCCACTCAGCAGGCTCTACACTCCGCCTCAGCAGGCACTCAGCGGTCAGGCGACATGCGGGCCACCAAGCAGGGACAAAGAAAGCATGGCGGCCCCTTAGTGAGGATACAGGAATATTTGGCCCCTCAGTAAGGATAATGAGGAGCACAGGGCCACTCAGTGAGGATAGAAAGGAAAAGGCCACTCAGTAAGGATATGGAGAATACAGGGCAAACACAAATCATCAGGTCTTTTAATTTTTCAACAGCTGCCAACAACAACAACGGTACAATTTTCAAAAAGGGGGTTCAGGTCAGCCACTTCCAATTATCGTCCAATTATGTTAACATCAGTTGTAGGCAAGATGCTGGGGGCGACAACAGCCAGGAGCATCCGGGACCATCTGGAGGTCAAGGTTCAAGTCATGATTCGCAGTACGGGTTCTCGGTGGGTAGGTTGTGCCTTATGAAAACTGTGACATAATAGATTTAGCATTAGGGAGACCTCGCTTCGATTATCATTATACGGTTTAGTTCTGGTCGCCTTACTATAGAACAGATGTTAGAGTCTGCAGGGAAGGATGAGAAAAATGATTGGAGGGTTGAGAAACTTGCCATATGACTTAAATATTTGAATTAGCATTCTCAAGAAAGGCGAAGAGTGCGAGGAGTCTTGATCAAAGTTTATAAGTGGATGAAGGGCCTTAAGAAAAGCGATGTGAGTAAGACACACAGTAATGGGTTTAACTAAAATAAATTTCAATTCAACAAAGACGCAGAAAATAACTGGTTTGTCAATAGAGTGGTGGATGAGTTGCACAGATTTGGAAGTCATGTTGTGAGTGCTAATACAATAGATATATTAAAAAAAAACGACTAGATTAAGTTATGAATAGTGGAGTTAGGTGGGGTTAGGTTTACAGGAGCTGCTTTGTATAGGTCTACCAGCCTCTTGCGGACTGTTTTTATATTCTTATAAAGAAGGCACGGACCACTCAATATGAATATAAATGGGTCCAGGGCCACTCAGTAAGGATACAGAGGGTACAGGGCCACTCAGTAAGGATATGGAGGGTACAGGGCCACTCAGTAAGGATATGGAGGGTACAGGGCCACTCAGTAAGGATACAGAGGGTACAGGGCCACTCAGTAAGGATATGGAGGGTACAGGGCCACTCAGTAAGGATATGGAGGGTACAGGGCCACTCAGTAAGGATAGTGAAGGTACAGGGCCACTCAGTAAGGATAGAAAGGGTACAGGGCCACTCAGTAAGGATAAAGAGGGTACAGGGCCACTCAGTAAGGATAGAAAGGGTACAGGGCCACTCAGTAAGGATATGGAGGGTACAGGGCCACTCAGTAAGGATATGGAGGGTACAGGGCCACTCAGTAAGGATAGAAAGGGTACAGGGCCACTCAGTAAGGATAGAGAGGGTACAGGGCCACTCAGTAAGGATAAAGAGGGTACAGGGCCACTCAGTAAGGATATGGAGGGTACAGGGCCACTCAGTAAGGATAAAGAGGGTACAGGGCCACTCAGTAAGGATATGGAGGGTACAGGGCCACTCAGTAAGGATATGGAGGGTACAGGGCCACTCAGTAAGGATATGGAGGGTACAGGGCCACTCAGTAAGGATAGAAAGGGCCACTCAGTAAGGATATGGAGGGTACAGGGCCACTCAGTAAGGATAGAAAGGGTACAGGGCCACTCAGTAAGGATATGGAGGGTACAGGGCCACTCAGTAAGGATAGTGAGGGTACAGGGCCACTCAGTAAGGATATGGAGGGTACAGGGCCACTCAGTAAGGATAGAAAGGGTACAGGGCCACTCAGTAAGGATAGAAAGGGTACAGGGCCACTCAGTAAGGATAGAAAGGGTACAGGGCCACTCAGTAAGGATAGTGAGGGTACAGGGCCACTCAGTAAGGATATGGAGGGTACAGGGCCACTCAGTAAGGATAGAAAGGGTACAGGGCCACTCAGTAAGGATAGAAAGGGTACAGGGCCACTCAGTAAGGATAGTGAGGGTACAGGGCCACTCAGTAAGGATAGAAAGGGTACAGGGCCACTCAGTAAGGATAAAGAGGAAAAAGGGCCACTCATAGGGGATAAAAGGTTCAAGGCCACTCAGTAAGCAGGCAGCGTAAGGAATTGGGCCACTCAGGGGGGATAATTACCTTGCTTTTACATAAATCTGGAACACATTTTCTTACCTCTATTTTCCTCTCTATTTTTTTCTTCTTTTGTTTCTCTTCCAAGCCTTCCTCCTCCTTGTCTTCCTTCGCTTCATTCCTCCTCCTCCTCATTTTCTTCTTTCCTTCCTTCCATTCTTCCTTTTTTCATCCTCCTCCTCTTCATTCCTTCCATACTTCCTTTTTTCATCCTCCTTCTCTTCCCTCCTCTTCCTTCCTTCAATAGTTCCTTTTTTCCATCTTCCCTCCTCTTCCTTCCTTCCATACTTCTTATTTTCCATTCTCCTTCTCTTCCTTCTTCCTTCCTTCCATACTTCCTTTTCTTCCTTCATTTCCTTCCTTCCATACTTCCTTTCTTTCATCCTCCTCTTCCTTCCTCTTTTTTCCTTCCATACTTCCTTTTTTTATCCTCCTTCTTTTATTTCCTCGTCCTTCCTCTTCCTTCCTTCCATACTTCCTCTTTTCCATCCTCCTTCTTTTCCTTCCTTCCATACTTTCTTCTCTTTATCCTCAAGAGGCGAAATTTTGGAATTATAATTATATTCATTCTTTTCTCTTCTCCTTCCCTTCCTCCTCCATATCTTCCTTCACCTCCTTCCTCCTCCTCTTTATCTCCTCCTTCCACCTCTTTCGCCACTCCTTCTTCCTCTCTTCCCCAATTTACTCCTCTTTTCTAGTCTCCTTGCATAATATTCTCTCTCTCTCTCTCTCTCTCTCTCTCTCTCTCTCTCTCTTTCCTTTCCACTTCACCCTCCCTCATCTCTCCCTTCCTCCCTTTCTCTCCCCTTCTTCCCTTCCCTCCTCCACCTCTCTCCTCCACTCATCTCCACTCTCCTCCTTCCCTCCAAGCTGACTTAAGGAAAAGAGGAAATGCAGACTAAGCTCCTCCTCCTCCTCCTCGTCCTGCTTCCTCTTAAACCGACGGAGGAATAAAGAAGGAAGAGAAAGGGGTAAGAGGAGGAGGAGGAGGAGGAGGATAAAAGGGAAGCAAATAAGAGGAAAGAGAGAGAGAGAGAGAGAGAGAGAGAGAGAGAGAGAGAGAGAGAGAGAGAGAGAGAGAGAGAGAGAGAGAGAGAGAGAGAGAGAGAGAGAGAGAGAGAGAGAGAGAGAGAGAGAGAGAGAGAGAGAGAGAGAGAGAGAGAGAGAGAGAGAGAGAGAGAGAGAGAGAGAGAGAGAGAGAGAGAGAGAATAACATAATCCGAAAAATATCAAGAAAAAGGTGAATGAAAATTTGGAATAATCTTGCCAGCGAAACAGAAATAAGAAAAAAAGAAAAAAAAGTAAACAAAAAAAAAAAGAAATATTTTTACTGAAAGATATTAAGAATTTTCAAGGTAAAGATTCAATAAAATAAGGAAAGAAAATTATATGAAAGAAAATAACACTCAATTGAATAAACTACGTCCTCCTCCTCCTCCTCCTCCTCCTCTTCCT
>NC_066567.1:2399474-2401974 GCF_024679095.1 Eriocheir sinensis | reverse complement strand
AATACAAGACGAAAATCGAGGCTAACATCAACAACAAACGAGAAAAGGCTGAGAAAAAGAGAGGAAATGAAGGAGGAGGAGGAGGAGGAGGAGGAGGAGGAGGAGGAGGAGGAATATACATAGGAATACATAGGAAGAACAGACACCAGAAGACCTATCGGTCTATGGCGAGGGTGTCTGTTTACTACCGCTACTACTAGTAATCTACGTGTGGTAGGACAGGACAGAATAGATGAAGGCTCCTCCCCACCCACCTCTCCCTCCGGCAACGTGCCGGAAGGAGGAGGAGGAGGAGGAGGAGGAGGAGGAAGAGATGGAGAAAGAGCTAGAGGAAGAGGAAGAGGAAGACGAGCAAGAGATAAACATACCACAACTCATAAAAGAACAAGAGAGAGAGAGAGAGAGAGAGAGAGAGAGAGAGAGAGAGAGAGAGAGAGAGAGAGAGAGAGAGAGAGAGTGTTCTCTCTCTCTCTTCCTCGCTCCCAGATAGAGTTTCAGATCCTATAAATAGCGGATCGGTGCCGCCAAAACACTATTGAATACTTGCTACAAGGAATCCAACCCTCCCTCGACGCCCTCCTCTCCTCTACTCTCCTTCCTCCTTATTGCCGCGCTCACACCTCGGCTGGTTTTCATACTCTTCATTATTGTTCTTTTCTCTTGTTCATGTCGTTCGCTTTTCTTCTCGTTTTCTTCCTCTTTTTCTTCCTTCATTTCCTTAACGTACTTCGTGTTCAGTGTAGTGTTTTTTTTTCTTCTTCTCCCTTCTCCTTTTCCTTGTTTTCCTCCTCGTCATTGTTGTTTTCTTTTTCTTCTTATTTTCCTTCTTTTCCTTGTTTTCCTCCTCGTCATTGTTGTTTTCTTTTTCTTCTTTTCCCTTCTCCTTTTCATTGTTTTCCTCCTCGTCATTGTTGTTTTCTTTTTCTTCTTCTTTTCATTGTTTTGCTCCTCGTCATTGTTGTTTTGTTTTTCTTCTTCTTTTCCCTTCTCCTTTTCATTGTTTTCCTCCTCGTCATTGTTGTTTTCTTTTTCTTCTTTTCCCTTCTCCTTTTCATTGTTTTCCTCCTCGTCATTGTTGTTTTCTTTTTCTTCTTCTTTTCCCTTCTCCTTTTCATTGTTTTCCTCCTCGTCATTGTTGTTTTCTTTTTCTTCTTCTTTTCCCTTCTCCTTTTCCTTGTTTTCCTCCTCGTCATTGTTGTTTTTTTTTTCTTCTTCTTTTCCTTCTTTTCATTGTTTTCCTCCTCGTCATTGTTGTTTTCTTTTTCTTCTTCTTCTCCCTTCTCCTTTTCCTTATTTTCCTCCTCGCCATTGTTGTTTTCTTTTTCTTCTTCTTTTCCCTTCTCCTTTTCATTGTTTTCCTCCTCGTCATTGGAGAACGAAGAATATTTGGAGGAACAAGAAGAAATAGGAAAAAATGAGGGAGAAAAATAAAATAAAAAGTGTAGTTGTTTTCTTTTTCTTATTTTCCCTTCTCCTTTTCCTGGTTTTCCTCCTCGTCATTGGAGAACGAAGAATATTTGGAGGAAGAACAAGAGGAAATATAAACAAATAAGGAAAAAAATAGAAAAAAGAAAGACGGAAACACGAAAAAGAAAAAAGAAAAAGAAAGTAAAAGGAGAAAAAGAAGCAAGCGAAAATGCATTAGAGAAAAAACAATTAGAAGAATAACAACAGAAAAAAAAATGAAGAAAAAAAAACGCAAACGCTGAAAAGGAAAAAATAAGGGAACAAAAGAAAGACAGCAAAAGGAGAAAGGAAGCAGGAGAAAAAGTAGAAAAGAAAAAGAAAAAGAAGACAGGTAAAAAGGAGGAAAAGGGTAGCACGAAACATGATATCCCTCGAATATAATGAGGTTACCTGCTGAGACGAGGAGGAGGAGGAGGAGGAGGAGGAGGAGGAGGAGGAGGAGGAGGAGGAGGAGGAGGAGGAGGAAGATGAGGAGGAGGAGAAAGAATTATTGTTGGTAGTAGAGGAGGTGGTGACGGTGGGAGGAGGAGGAGGAGGAGGAGGAAGAGGAAGAGGAGGAGGAGGAGGAGGAGGAGGAGGAGGAGGAGGAGGCGTGTAATGAGATATGTAGGTGGAGAACACGGAAGGAAGGTCATATTGATGCGGGGAGGCAAGGAGTGGCGGTGGAGATGAGTGGAGATGAGTGGAGGAGATTCTCTAAAAACGCTCCTTGTTGTGACTCGTGGAGGTAATGAGGAGATGACCCGGGAAGTATGTTAATTATTTCTCCTCCTCCTCCTCCTCCTCTTTAGTAGTTTCAACATACAAATAATTTAAACTTCCTTCCTTCCACATTTTCTTTCTTTTCTTTCTTCCTTCACCTCTCTCTCTCTCTCTCTCTCTCTCTCTCTCTCTCTCTCTCTCTCTCTCCTATTTCATGCTGTGTGCACCTTGCTTCGTGTGCAACTTTAAAACACGTGTGATCGGGACACACACACACACACACACACACACACACACACACACACACACACACACACACACATACAGACAC
>NC_066567.1:2394474-2396974 GCF_024679095.1 Eriocheir sinensis | reverse complement strand
CTCTCTCTCTCTCTCTCTCTCTCTCTCTCTCTCTCAGGTAGGGTATTTAAAACTTCCTTTCATTTTTACCTGAACATCCGGCACTTTTTTTTCAGTTTTACAATTATGCTTCATTTACTATTCTCTCTCTCTCTCTCTCTCTCTCTCTCTCTCTCTCTCTCATTATTCAATCAGTGCCTCACGCCTTCCCTTTCCTTCTCATTTCCTCTTTGTTCTTTTTTTTTCTTCTTAAAGTTGCTCTGCCTCGTTTTCTTCTTTTCTTCTTTTTCTTTCAACTTTCTTTTTTCTTCCATTTCTTCGTTTCTCTCTGACGCTTTAATCCTTTCTATTGCCTGTCTTTATTTTTGTTTTGTTTTTATTGTTTTCTCTTGTCATGATTGCTTTGTTTTCACTCTTCCTTCTTTTTTCACCCATTTTTTGCTCACTCTCTTATATTTTTCTTCCCTTCTTATTTTCTGGGATTTATTTTTTGTTTACTCCATTCCTTTTTCTCCTCTTCTCCTCAATTATTTCGTGTGCTTATTTATTCATCTTTCTTCCTCTTCTTTTGTGTGACTTTCCTTTTTTTCCTTTTTTTTCTTAAGCCCCCTCTATCTTTTCCTCTCTTTTCTTTCTTCTTCTTCTTGTTCTTCATCTTCTTCTTCCTTCTCCTCCCAGACAGTCTATTTCAGAGAGACCCCAACACAATAACACGCAGCAACGGTATGAAGTTAAAGGGAAACAGATGTAACACATTGGCGCGCATAAGTTATTTCAATACTAGAGTCCTTGATCACTGGAATAGACTCCCACCATAAGTAGTTAGCTCACAGAGTATCAATAGCTTCAAGATTTCATTAGATATGTACTTCAGGGATACAGGATTTTACTGACCCTTTTCGTATATTTCAGACACTGCAGCACGGCTCCAACCTGAAGATTTAACATAAGAACATAAGAACATAAAAACGTAAGGAGTCTGCATGAGGCCGGTTGGCCTATACAAGGCAGCCCCTGTACACTCAGCCCCACCTTACCTCACCATCCATGGCTTTATCTAACATCTTTTTGAATGTATCTATGGTATTGGCACCCACAACATGGCTCCCAAGCCTGTTTCATTCGTCCACCACTCTATTGGTGAACTAATTCTTGCCTATGTCTTTGCTGAATCTGAATTTGTCTAACTTAAAACCATTGCCACGCGTCCTACCTGGCTCTTTTACTCTCAAAATCTTATTGACATCCCCTTTATTAAAGCCCTTCATCCATTTATAAACTTCGATCAAGTCTGCTCGCAACCTTCGCCTTTCGAGAGAGTGTAGATTTAACTGCTTCAGCCTGTCTTCATAAGGCAAGTTTCTCACCCCCTGAATCATCTTCGTCATCCTCCTCTGTACAGATTCTAACATCTTGATATCCATGTTAACAATTTCCCCCACAGCTTAGATCACCAGTAGCGTAAGTTAAGGGTAGTAATTTCCTCTTATTTCTCTTGTTACTGTAAAATTTCCATGTCCCTTTCTTCCTTAAAGGTACATGGTGTTCTCTTCTAACTATTTCCTCCCGGCACGTTGCCGGAGGGAGAGGTGGGTGGGGAGGAGCCTTCATCTATTCTGTCCTGTTCTACCACACGTACATTGCTAGTAGCAGCGGCAGTGGACAGACACCCTCGCCATAGACTGACAGGTCTTCTGGTGTCTGTTCTTCCTATGTATTTCTCCTCCTCCTCCTTCTTTCCGTTTTCAAACACTTCCTCATACTCAAGAGTTGTTTTCCTTCCTCTCTTATCTCACATTTCTTCTCTATTCTCTCCCTCCTCATATTAATTTTTAACCTCCACTTCGTGGTGTCCTTCTTCTTCTTCTTTTGCATTTTCCTAACTGTCTTACTAATCTTCCATGTTCTCTTTCTTTCCTCAACTAACTCATTATATTTCTTTTTTTCAGTATGTTCTCTTGCTTCGATTTGACTTCCTCCTTTATATTTATTCCTCCTCTTCCTTCTTTTCCTCTTATCCCTCGTCGCAATCCTCTTCTCCTCTCTTCCTCTTCCTATGTCAATACACTTGATTTCTTTTCATCTTTTTATCACTTTCCTCCTAAACTTTTTCAACGTCCTCCCAGTCTTCCCTTCTCCTCCTCCGCCTCCTCCTCCTTCGCTCCTCCACATAATAAGTCATTCCATCGCTGACAATTCCATGAAAACACAATTGCCAACGCAGGCGAGTCACTCCTTGAGACGCCCAAAGAAAACGGAATGGAACATTTTGAGTAGAAAATGGGACGCGGGATTACAAACAGAACAGAAAACGAGAGAGAGAGAGAGAGAGAGAGAGAGAGAGAGAGAGAGAGAGAGAGAGAGAGAGAGAGAGAGAGAGAGAGAGAGAGAGAGAGAGAGAGAGAAGGTCGTGCCTCCGAGAGAAAGTTTTCTTGTTAAACTTGAAGGTTCAGAAAAGTATGCAAGCCAGAAGTGATTATTGCACGCACACACACACACACACACACACACACACACACAC
>NC_066567.1:2374474-2391974 GCF_024679095.1 Eriocheir sinensis | reverse complement strand
CTCTCTCTCTCTCTCTCTCTTCATTCTTTCCTTCCCTCGTTCTCCAATCACCTGCCTCAACCCTTCCCTCCCTCCTTCCTCCTCTCCCTTCCTCCCTTCTCTCTCTCTCCCTTTCTTCCTCTTTTCAAATCACTTTTATCGCTATTTTCTCTCCGTTCCTCCTTTGCTACCCTTCGTACCTCCTCCTCCTCCTCCTCCTCTTCCTTAACATCATCCCTCTCCTTATCCCTCTTTCTCCTCCTTTCCTTCATTTCCTTCAATTTCTCCTTCCTACGTTCCTCCCTCCAAGTGTCTCTCTGTTCCTCCTTCCTGTCCCTTTCCTCCTCCTCCTCTTCTTCTTCCTCCTCTTACTCCTCTTCAAAAGGTAGGAAGATTCTTTCGCTTTGAATATTACCTGAACAGATCTGAATACTTGTATCTCTCTCGGTCTCTCTGTCACGTTCGCTTATTCTTTTTTACTTCCTCTTTATTATTTTTTTGTGTTCTCGTTTCCTCCTGCTCCTCCTCCTCCTCCTCCTCCTCCTCCTCCTCCTCCTCCTCCTATTTTTAATCATCCTCTTCCACCCTTTATTTTTTTTCTTTTACATTAATCTCTCCTCCTCCTCATCCTTCTCCTTCTCTTTCTCTTCCTCCTCCTCCTCCTTTTCTTCCTCCGGTTCGATCGTTAACACCAATGAGAAGATCCTTTTATTCCTATGATTGATTCTCTCTCTCTCTCTCTCTCTCTCTCTCTCTCTCTCTCTCTCTCTCTCTCTCTCTCTCTCTCTCTCTCTCATAGACGCGAAACTCCATTATGCTGGTAATTAAGCGTTGTTATCCTTTAATGATGACGAGGATAATAATAATAATAATAATAATAATAATAATAATAATAATAATAATAATAATAATAACAATGGAATTATAGCAGATATGTCAACATTAATACTAATAATGAAGAAGAAAAAGAAGAAGAAGAAGAAGAAAAAGAAGAAGAAAAAGAAGAGGAAGAAGAAGAAGAAGAAGAAGAAAAGGAAGCAGAGGATGATGAAGAAAAAGAAGTAGAAGGAGAAGAAGCAGGAAAAATTAAGTAAAAACGAGAAGTAGAAGAATAAAAAAAAAATGGAATAAGAGATAAAAGAAGAAAAAAAAAAAAGACATACAGAAATAAAAGAAAAACGAAAGAAAAAACAAGCAGAAAATAAGAAAAAAAATATGTAAAGGAAATCTGAAAAGAGCGACAATGTAAAAAACAATAAGAAAAAAAAAACAGGCAACAAAACAA
Source organism: Eriocheir sinensis (assembly GCF_024679095.1). Taxonomy (NCBI): domain Eukaryota; kingdom Metazoa; phylum Arthropoda; class Malacostraca; order Decapoda; family Varunidae; genus Eriocheir; species Eriocheir sinensis. The sequence continues at coordinate 2,390,710 of NC_066567.1, read as the reverse complement.
CAACAAAAACAAGCGCAAAATCAACGCCACCTCAACACACACACACACACACACACACACACACACACACACACACACACACACACACAGACGCGAAACTCACCAAGAATATCGATTTAATTTCCCGCCAAAAGAGGAATATCTGGAAGGGGAGAGAGGGAGAGAGGAGGAAGGGAGGAAAGAGGAACTAATTGCCGTGGGAGAGAGGAGGGAAGGGAGAGGCTGAGGGGGGGAGGGAGGGAGAGAAGGGAGGGCGAAGAGGGTCGACAGCTGGGTTGGGTAGGTATTGTTAACAAGGGCACGCGCGATGCAAAGTAGTTCCCTGTTCCCCTCCTCGCGCATTGTTCCGCGTCTCTTTTGTTACTCCGCAAACAATGGCCGCTCATATTAACGCATTAGGGGGGAAAAGGGGGCAGGAAGGGGCGGCCGAGGGGAGAGGAGCTATATTTCAGGATTTCTTAGTTTTTTGTTGTGTTTTGTATCGAAGGTTTTGGCTGGGTACCGCGTGACGTCACCGTGTGTTCCTCCGCCTGACGCCTACCCTTTCCCCATTCCTTCTCTCTTTCTCCCCTTCCCCTACTCTCCCTTTCCCCTTCCCCATTCCTTCTCTTCTTCTCCCCTTCCCCTCCTCTCCCTTTCCCCTTCCCTTCCTTCCCCATTCCTTCTCTCTTTCTCCCCTTCCCCTCCTCTCCCTTTCCCCTTCCCTTCCTTCCCCATTCCTTCTCTCTTTCTCCCCTTCCCCTCCTCTCCCTTTCCCCTTCCCTTCCTTCCCCATTCCTTGCCTTTACACTACTTCCCTGTCACCCTTCCTCCTCTCTTCCCTTTGATTCCATTCCTTCCCTTCCTTCTCTCTCCCCCCTTCCTTTCCCTTTTCCTTCCTTCTTCCCCCTTCCGTTCCCTTCCCCTTCCCTCCTTCTCTTCGCCACGGCCGCCATATTGGCTTTCAATATCTTGCCTTGCCTGCATGGACACACGTATTTCTCTCTCTCTCTCTCTCTCTCTCTCTCTCTGATAGGTGTTTTGTTTTTTTTCATTTTTTGTCTAATGCTTTTGTATTAATTGTATTTTTCATTTTTCTGATTTTCCATTCTCTTTTTGTTTCAAGAGTATTTTTTCTTTCCTTCTTCAAATCAGGTGTATTTCCTTTTTTTTTTTTTTCATTTTTCAGTTTCTATTACACTTTTCGTTTTTTTATTAGTTGTATATTTTTTCTTTACTTTTCGCCTTTTTTTTTTTTTTGCATCAGTTGTACTTTTTCTTATTCTTTGTCTTCTTTTTTTTCGTCTTTTTTTCTTTTTTCTTTTTTACTTTCTATTATTGTCTTTTCTTTTTGTATTAGTTGTATTTTTCTTCAATTTCCACTATTTTTCAACCTCCTCCTTTTCTCCTTTTTGTTCTATTCTTCCTCCTTCATTCTTCATCCTCCGCTATTTCCTCTCAACCTTTTTCCCGCATCTTTCTTACCCTCCTCCTGCTCCTCCTCCTCCTCCTCCTCCCCCACCTCCTGCTCCTCCTCCTTCTCTCCCATTCTTCCATTTCACAAGTTGGTATCTCCGTTTTTCTCCCTCCCCCCCCCTTACAAGGAGGTACCTATCCCTATCTTCCCTCCAATAACCGAAGAGTGGAGGGAGGGAGGGAGGAGAGAGGGAGGAGAAAGAAGGAGAGAAATGAACCTTACTCTCCCATCCTCTTCCTTTTGTACCTTCTCTCTCTCTCTCTCTCTCTCTCTCTCGTCGTACACGTAAACAGGTCCATACTATCAACACGGCATTCTCATCCCGTTTTCTGTTGTGTACCTGAAAGAAAACGAGCGCCGGGCTAATAGACTGAAGGGGCTAACTTCGGAAAAATGATCATATTCTCACTCCATGCCCCGCTACCGCTCCTTTCATTCAGTATTCAAAGGAGTATTCCATTCTTAATATTTCCGGTCCTTGCTCTCTCAGATAAACAGACAGACAAGTAAACAGAGAGAAGAGAGTGAGAGAGAGAGAGAGAGAGAGAGAGAGTGAGAGAGAGAGAGAGAGAGAGAGAGAGAGAGAGAGAGAGAGAGAAACCTAAAGATTAAATTCTACAATGGAAAGAAAACTAGGTGGAGGAGGAGGAGGAGGAGGAGGAGGAGGAGGAGGGGAAGAGAAAGAAAAAGTAAGAAGGGAGGAAAGGGAAACGAAGAAAAGAGATAGGAAGGGAAGTGAAGGGAAACGAAGGGAAAGGAAAGGAAAGAAAGGGAAGGGAAGGGAAGTGAAGGGAAAGGAAGGGAAAGGAAAGGAAAGAAAGGGAAGGGAAGGGAAGGGAATCTAACATGCAACGAAGGGAAAAATAGAGGTGGAGGGAGGGAGGGAATATTCTGTGGAGGGAAAAATTGGAGAGAGAGAGAGAGAGAGAGAGAGAGAGAGAGAGAGAGAGAGAGAGAGAGAGAGAGAGAGAGAGAGAGAGAGAGAGAGATAATCAGGCAAGAATTTGGAAAAACACGGATATGAAGTATAAATAAACACGATTAAAGAAATGATATGGAATTAAAGATGAAAAAAATGGAGAAAAAAAATGATGGCTGAAAATATACTTACGGAGGAACAAAAAATAGAAGACGAAAAGAAAGGAAGAAAAAATACAAAAAATATGGGAGTAGAAAAAGAGGAAAATACGAAACGATAAAATAAGAAGGAAATAAACAAAATAAAACGAAAAAAGAAAACTAAGGAGAATAAAGGTAAGGAAAACAGCCATAGAGAGGGAGATTAACAGATTGAGACAGAAAAAAACGAAAAGATAGATAAAATTATAAGGATAAACGATAAAGAGGAGGAAGAGGAGGAGAAAAAGGGGGAGAGAAAGAAAAAGAAAGAAGGGAGGAAAGGGAAGCGAAGAAAAGAGAAGTGAAGGGAAAGAAAGGGAAAGAATGGGAAGGGAAGGGAAGGAAATGTAAAGAAAAGGAATATAAAGAAAAAGAAAAAATTAAGCTAGAGAAAATAAGATCAGAAAGGAGGGAAAAATAACCCGTATAAAGACAGACATAGACAGAGGAAAAGAAAGAAGCTAAGACACAAAAGAAAGACATGTTAAGAGACAGATGGAGATAGATGGAGGAAAGAAACAGAGAGAAAGAGAAGAAAGGTGGAAGAGAAGAGGAAGGTGGAGGAAAAGATGGCAAAGAAGAAGAGAAAGAGAAAGAGGAGGTGGAAGGAGAAGGAAAAAAACGTTTAGAGGTGGAAGGAAGAGAAGAGAGAGAGAGAGAGAGAGAGAGAGAGAGAGAGAGAGAGAGAGAGAGAGAGAGAGAGAGAGAGAGAGAGAGAGAGAGAGAGAGAGACAGATGGAAGGGAAAAAATAATGAGGGAAAAATAGAGAAGAAAGAGGAATAAAGAGAGGAAGAAGGAAAAAAACAGGCATAAGAGGAAAAAAATAAAGGAAATTACTCTTAGGAAAAGGAGGAAAACAGCAGAAGGAAAAGAAAAGGAAAAAAACATGAAGGGAGGAAAAGAATGATTACAGGTGGAGAGAAAAGGGCAGGTAAGGGAGAGATAATTACAGGTAAGGAAGAGAAATCACAGGTAAAGGAGAGTAAGAGTGGAGGCGAGGGAGAGTTTGATTAAAGGTGGACGGAGAGAAAATTACAGGTGAGTGGAGGAAACGCTACAGGTGGAGGAAGGTGGTAGGAGAGGTGGAAGGGACGAACAAATAGATGAGAAGGAAGAAGAAGGAAAAGTGGAAGAAAATAGGAAAGTTGATGAAAGTTGGAAGAGGAAAAAAGTGGTAGGGAAAGACGAGAGGTGGAAGAGGAGATGGAAGAAAAATGAAGGATACAGAAAAGGTGGAAGAGAAAAGAAAGGTGGAAGAGGTGATAGATAAAATGAAGATGGGAAAGATAGAGGAGAATATGAAGATGGAAGAGAAGGTGGAAGGGAGAAAGAAGATGGGAGAGAAGGTGGAGGAGAAAATGAAAGGTGGAAAAGAAGGTGGGAGAGAAAATGAAGATATGTGCGAAGGTGGATGAGAAGATGATGATGGGAGAAATAAGTGGAAGAGAATAGGAAAGATGTAAACGGTGGAAGAGAAGATGAAGGTGAGAAAGTGGAAGTGAAAATGAAGATGGGAGAGAAAGTGGAAGAGAATATGAAGATGGAAGAGAAAGTGGAAGATAAAATGAAGATGGGAGAGAAAGTGGAAGAGAATATGAAGATGGAAGAGAAAGTGGAAGAGAAAATAAAGATGGGAGAGAAAGTGGAAGAGAAAATGAAGATAGGAGAGAAAGTGGAAGAGAAAATTATGATGGCAGAAAAAGTGGAAGAGAAAATTATGATGGCAGAGAAAGTGGAAGAGAAAATGAAGATGGGAGAGAAAGTGGAAGAGAAAATGAAGACGGGAGAGAAAGTGGAAGAGAAAATGAAGATGGGAGAGAAAGTGGAAGAGAAAATGATGATGGGAGAGGTGGAAGAGAGAATGAAAGGTGGAAAAGATGAAAGAGAAAATGAGGGTGAGAGAGTGGATGAGGATGTACAAGTGAAAATAGTTTGAAAAGAAAACGAAGATGGAAGAGAAGGTGGATGGTAAATGAAAGGGAAAAAAATGGAAAATAAGGGAAGATGAAAAACATGAAAGAAATAAAAGATGGAAAAGAAAAAAACAAAAAAAAAAGTTGACAGTAGAGATGAAACACAAAAGAATGATGGAAGAGAAGAGGAAGGAGGAGAAAAAGATGGCAGAGAAGAAGAGAAAGAGAAAGAGGAGATGAAAGAAGAAAACAAAAACACACAAAAATAGGCAGAGTAAAAATAGAACAAAAGAAGGGAGACAAAAATATTGGTGAATGGAGGAAAAAAAATAGAGGGAAAAAATAAAGACAGACAGAGGTAGTGCGAGGGAAAAAAACACAGGTAGTGGAGGGGAAAAAACAAAGAGATGGAGGAAAAAAACATGGAGGAGGAAGGAAAAAACGTGTAGATGGAAGAGGAAAAAACATAACTGGAGGGGAAAAGGACAGGTGGAGAGGAAAAAAAAGGGAGGAGGAAAAGACACGACAAAAGAAAGGAAAAAAAGTGAAGACAGATGGAAGGAAAAAATATGTGGAAAGAAAAGGAAGGAAAATATTAGGAAGTTGAGGGAAAATTAGGTACAAACAGAACTGGAAGGGAAAAAATACAGGTGGAGAGGAAAAAAAAGTAGGAGGAAGAGACACTGGTAATAGAAAGGGAAAAACTGTACAGAGATGAAGGGGAAATTGAAGGGGAAAACATTGGAAGGAAAAATATTGGGTGGTTGTGGGAAAAAAAGTAGAAACATAACTGGAAGGGAAAAAAATACAGGTGGAGAAGAAACGACTAGCAAATGAGAGGGAAAAAAAGATAGAGGGAAAAATGGAGGAAAATATACAGAAAGGGAAAAATATTGGGAAGTTGTGAGGAAAGAAAGGTAGAAACATAACTGGAGGGAAAAAAAAACAGGTGAAGAGGAAAAAAAGGTAGGAGGAAAAGACACTGGTAGATGAAAGGGAAAAAAGCAAAGATAGATGGAGAAAAAAATAAGGATGGGAAAAATAAGCAAGCTGAGGAAAAAAGAAAGATAGACAAAGAAAAAATAAATTGGCGGGTGATAGAAGAAAAAAAAACATGGACAGATGGAAGGGAAAAAAGATGGAGAGGAAGAAACAGAGGAATGAAAAAAATGTTTGTAGAGAGAAAAGTGGAGAAAGAAAATAAGAGGGAAAACAGATAAATGGAAGGGAAAGCACAAGTAAAGGGAGAAAAGGAAGGAAGGGAAAGGGAGGAATGAGACGCGGGGAAAGGGAGGAAAAATAACAGATATATAGATGGAGAAAAACATAGATAATTGGAGGGGGAGAGGAGGGAAAAACGCAGGGAGGAGGAGGAGGAGGAGGAGGAGGAGGAGGAGGGGAAGGAAGACTAGGAGGAAGAGGAGGGGAAAGGCAGATGGAAGAAAAAGACAGTTAAAGGAAGGAAAATAGAGGGAAAATATGAAGGATGAAGATGAAGGGAAAAAACAGGTAGGTAAAGGGAAAAAAGTAGAGAAATGGGTGAAGGGAAAAATATATTAAGAGGAAAATAAAGGAAATAGTGAGATATTGTAGGGAAAATAACAGATTTCATAGAGGAAAAGAAAAAAGAAAGTAAGAGAAGGGGAAAATTTGACAAACGGGTGGAAGAAAAAAAAAGTTAGCGGGGAGAGAATATGTGCTCATGGAGGGAAAATGGAAGGAAAATAATAGATGGAGAGGAAAGAGTGGGTGTAAAGGGAAAACTGGGCAGAAGGAAAAGGTAGGAGGAAAATATATGGTGCAAGAAGGAAAATACACAGGAAAAGGGAAGGAAAGAGAGGGAAAATAACAGGGACTTGATGGATGAGAAAAAGTGACGTAGGTGGAGGGAAAATGAAAGGGTGATTGTGAAGGAAAATAGAGAAAGGTGAAGGTGGAGGAAAACAGAAAAGGGTGGAGTTGGAGGGAAAAAAACAAAAGGGTAAAGGTGGAGGAAAAAGAAAAAGGTGAAGAGGGAGGGAAAATAGAAAAGGATGAAGGTGGAGGAAAAAAACAAATGGGTAAAGGTGGAGGAAAAAGAAAAAGGTGTAGGGGAGGGAAAAAAGAAAAGGGTGAAGGTGGAGGAAAAAGGAAGAACAGTGAATGTGGAGGAAAAAGAAAAGGGTGGATAGGAGGGAAAATAGAAAGGGGTGAAAGTGGAGGAAAAAAAAGGAGTGAAGGTCGAGGAAAAAAGGAAAAGGGTGAACGTGGAGGAAAAAGGAAGAACAGTAAATGTGGAGGGAAAAGAAAAGGGAGTAGGGGAGGGAAAAAAAGAAAAAGGTGGAGGTGGAGGAAATAAATATAATGGCAGAGGAAAAAAAAAACAAAGAAAAATGGAAACAAATAACATTAAAGAGAGAAAACTTGGACCAAGAAATTACAGGTAGAAACGAAAATAAAACAATTCAAGAGAAACAAGTCAAACAAAACAAGAACCAATTAACAGGTTGAGAGGACAGAGTGGGAGGCGAGCAAACAACATCAAACAATAAAACAAAAAACATGAAGCCGTTGCAGGGAAAAGAAAAAAACACATTAACAAAAAAAACAGTACACTTGAAAATGCTTAAAAGAAAACGAGACAAACAAAAAACAAAGACAAAAAATATAAAACAGGTAAAAAAAACAACACTTGAAACGAAAACGAGAAAAAAAGAAAAAACACATCAACTTTTAAAAATGATGATAAAGAAAAACATTCAAGACAAACAAAACACGAAAAAAAAAACCCATCAAACATCAAACAGGTAGAACAAAAGAACAACATCGAAGGTAAACAAACAATAGCAAACGATAAGAACATGAAGTTGGGAGCGAAAAAAAATAAAAAAAACACGCATAGAGAAGGGGAAAGTAGGTGGAGGAAAAATAAAAGAAGGGTGATTCTGGAGGAAAATAAAGAAAGGTGAAGGTGGAGGAAAACAGAAAAGGGTGGAGTTGGAGGGAAAAAAGGGTGGAGGGGAGGAAAACAGAAAAGGGTGGAGTTGAAGGGAAAAAAGGGTGGAGTTGGAGGGAAAAAAGAAAAGGGTGGAGGGGAGGGAAAAAAGGGGGGAGGTGGAAGACAAAAAGAAAAGGGTGTAAGGGAAAGAAAAAAGAAAAGGGTGGAGGGGAAAATACACAGGGTGGAGGTGGAGGAAAAAAATGTGGATGTGGAGGAAAAAAAATGTGGTGTGGAGGAAAAAAGAAAAGAGTGGAGAGGAAAATACACAAGAAAAGGAGGGGTAAGATGGAAAGGAAAGAGGGATAATCAGGTATATAGATGGAAAGATAAAGAATGTGACAAAAAAAAAATCACAGGTATAAGCAAGATGCAAACCGAAAAAAAAACATTGCAGGTATAAATAAAGAAATGCAAAAACAAAACAAACAAATACATGACAGGTATAAACGAAGAAATATAAAGCAAAACAAAAACAATTACGAGTATAAACAAAACAAAACAAAAACGAATATAAAAAAAAAAACCACGGCAGTTAGAGATAAAGAAAAAAAACAAGAAAACATTACAGATACAAACGAAGACCCCCCCCAAAAAAAATTTAAAGGTATGAATGAAAAAAAGAAAAACAATTACAGAAACCAAAAAACACAGCACAGTCCTTTACGGGAGTTACCGAATGAGGGAAAAACAAATAGACAAACAAAAAACAAACACACCTCTCTTTCGGCCTCCTTTTTGGATTCTTTTTAGGAGCAGCGAGTAGCGGGCTTTTTTTTATTATTGTTGTATCCTTTTTTGTGCCCTTGAGCTGTCTCCTTTGTTGTAATAAAATAAAAACACTAACAAACAACATGACTGACACACAAACAATATGGACAAATAAACACATGAATTTCTGACTGACTTGAGTATCATCATTATCTGTCTATTCATCCATTCACTAAGGAAAACAAAGCAGGTGTAAAACAAACAAACAAAAGAAGAAAAAAACAAGCAATTTCGACAGACCAAAAACTTTACAAGATCATATTCACAGGTGGAGGATGACTACGACGAGACTAATTAAGTAAGGCAGGTAAGCCAGGTAAGCCAGGTCACACTCACCAGTAAAACAACACAAATAACAACAACAACAACAACAATTAAACTTCCAAAGATAAAAAAAAAAGATAAAAAAGGTCAAATTCACAGGTGGAGGATGACTACAATAAGATTAATTAAAGAAAGGCCGGTAACAGGTGAGTCAGGTAAGCCAGGTCACACTCACCAATTAAACAACAACCCCAATAACAACAACAACAATTAAACTTCCCGAGATAAAAAAAAATCAAAAAGGTCAAATTCACAAGTGGAGGATGACTACGATAAGATTAATTAAGGAAAGGGAGGTAACAGGTCAGACAGGTCACACTCACCAATTAAACAACAACCCCAATAACAACAACAACAATTAAACTTCCAGAGATAAAAAAAAAAATATCAAAAAGGTCAAATTCACAAGTGGAGGATGACTACGATAAGATTAATTGAGGAAAGGGAGGTAACAGGTCAGACAGGTCACACTCACCAATCAGAAAAACAATTAGCTTCCAATTAGCTTCCAAAAACCAAGAAATAGATACCAAATTCACAGGTGGTCAGAGTACAAGACAGGTCAGATAAGTGGACAGGTAGGACAGGTCAGACAGGTCACACTCACCAATCGTCCTCCTCGCTGGTCCTGACGTCATCAACAGCCCAGAGCTAATTACGTGGAGTGAGGCAATTAGCGTTCGGTCACACCTTCGTCAGAGCAATTAGGGGACAGGTAGGACTCTCCCTCTCACTATCGCATCACCGTAACCCCGTCTACGCCCATGCCCGCAACACACTCCCCGGCTGCCCTTCTGTCTCTCGTCCCTTCACCAGATGTCACGGGAATGTTAGTGGAGGAGGAGGGAAAGGCCAACACTTCCACCCCCGTCTGAGTCAGTCGCGATACTGACACATCGAGTTGGCCGTAAGCGGTTCTTGGTCCCCTCGGTGACGTCACGCCTCGTCCCGCGCTCCCATTGGCTGCCAGCTCGTGAAGTCACTCTTAGGTACGTCCCCTCATTGGTTGGTATATCATGACGTCATCAAAGTGGGCGTGGTCTTGTTCTTTCAGTCTTCCCTCTTTCCCCCTCTTCCCCTCCTCCCCTTGTTCTCTTCTTTGGGTTGCGGTTAATTTGTCCGTTTTTAAGACACAAGAGGTGGCCGGCCAGGTGATCAGGTGCGGGGATGCTTAATTAGGCAGGTGCGTCGCGGTCCGGAGTAACGAGGGTGTTAGCGGGCTGTGATTGGAGAAGGGGGGAGGGGGGAAGGGGGGAGGGTTGTGGTGTTAATGTTAGTGGTAGCAGTAGTAGTAGTCGTAGTAGTACTTATTGTTGTTGTTTTTGTATGAAGTAGACAATGAAGAAGAAAAGAAAAAGAAAAAGAAGAAGAAGAAGAAGAAGAAGAAGAGGATGAGGAAGAAGCCCCCTGCCATGCACATAAGCAAGCCCCACCTTGGTGCCGGCGCCGCTGTGCAGGAGTTGTAGCGGCGCCGCGTGCGGTGAGTGTCCGCCCACTTCCCCGCCGCCACCCGGAAGCAGCGGCCCTTCACCAGCGGCACCCCGCTGCCGCGTGTGTTCAGGAGTGGCGGCGGTGGCGGCGGCGGCCATGGGGCGGGCGGCTGCCCAGCTCACACGCCTGTTGCTGCGCCGCCCGTCGAGGAGCCACTGGCGGCGTGGACGGGTGCGGGCGGGCACCCCCCTGGGGCTGCTCGCCGGCGCGGCCCCTAGGGCCTAAAGGGCGTCTGAGGAAGAGGACGGACCTCAAACTCAGCACAAACTTAAGGCTGAGGAACAGCTTGAGGCCGAAAAGAAACCCAAAGGCGAGGAGCAGCCTCTGGCCGCAACGAGGCGTCCGGTGCGACAGAAGAGATAATTCGACGCGGACAGTGACATTGTGGCTGACGCTGCGGCGGAGGAAAGAAGAGAGGACAGGCGGGAAGAGGACTTGAAAAATGCAGGGCCGGCAAATGGATGAGAAGAGGAAGGGTGAAGAGACGCGGGACAACAAGGAGGAGAGTCGGAGCGAGGCGCGGCGGTGGGCGTGTAGGTACCCAGAACCCTGGACGGAGACGTCACCAGGGACGGCTTCCCGTGCAAGATCAAGGAGACGTGCCTGCGGCGTGTGTACGGCGGGCTGTTGCCGGAGTGCCCGGCGTGCCTTCCAAGCCTCAGCCCTTAATACTTAAATGTGCCAGTGGCTGCACGCCAGGCACGGGCGGCTGCGTCTGCCTCGACTGTGGCGTGTGCCGGTGAGCCTGCCTGGCTTGGGCGACGCGAAGCGCCTCGCTGCCACCAGTGCGGCGCGGGGCACGAGGACTGGTGATGAGGCACTAAAAAAATAAGTACAACACGAAAATTATAACAAATATAAACTGAAAAATAAAATAAAACGAAACAATATATACAACAACCAAAGAGTCAATGTCTAAATGAAAGACACGACACACAAATGTTAACAGGCGCAGCCTCGCCCCTCGTGCCGCGGCCGTCACGCCGCCGGGCTGGCGCGGCGCGGCTCTCGTGTTCGCGCCAGTTTTCACCGCCTGGATATTAATAATAGTGTTGGTAACGATCTCACGCCCTCGGGGGCAGAGGCGCCGCTTGGGAATATGTGATCGGAAATTCAACTAGAATAAAATCAACGGAATTATGGCGAGCTGAGCAATTCGGAGCGAGGCAAAGTGTTTGTACACTTACGTATTGATGTCATGATTCCACGACACGAACGGTTTGTGTGTTACTGTGATCATAATATGAGGAAGTGACTCATAAAAAAGTGGGTGACACAGTTTTTATGAACATGGCGCAGCAGCTTCATGATATCGCTCATGAGCACACGATGATGATATCATGGTAGAACGTTCCTTGTGTGTGTGTGTGTGTGTGTGTTTGTGTGTGTGTGTGTGTGTGTGTGTGTGTGTGTGTCACAACCCACATCAACAGTACGGGGATGACAAGACAGTAGACAGTAATCAAAACATGAAGAAAATAAAACTGCGTTAAACAGCAAAATACTTATCCAAATGTAAGAAAATTAACGAAAATTATCAAAAATAACAGCAAATTAATGAATAAAAAGACAAAAAAAGGTGTTAGAACATTATTATTATGCATAAATCTGAGGCCAACACTGAACACAAACCATCCAGCAACACATCGAGTGAACGTCGTGACGAGGAGTAAGCTGAAGGCACCCAACAAACACAGGAACAATACCAGAGGGCCAAAGAAGAGAACACATGAGCCCCTTTTAACAACACCAAATAAACCCTTCAAAAAGTAAACAAATTAATAACAAAACTGTCATCGAGGGACTCAAGAGTATTTCTCTCCTGCCACGTGACCAAGAAGAACCAGAAGTGACTTGCCTCTTCGTGTGACTTAATCATTGAGACTTGTAACACACACTCCGGCGGTCCTCACAGGCGGGGGAAACTTTAAAGCAAAACAGACAACACCAAACACAACATTGGGTTAAAAAAGAGGATCTATCAGTATGGAAATGGGATGACCAAATACTACTGATAGCTACTTTTAATTAGTCCTTTAAAGTAATATATGTTTTAAAATAGCATTAACGAAGGGACAAGAGGCGGAATGGAGGCGACAGCTGAAGATGCAAAGATTTTAATTGGAAGAGACTAAGACGGACGGGATCATAAATGAGTAGATTAGAGGGGCGGTCCAGGCTCAGGGATAGAGTGAAGGAATCAAAGCTCAGAAGGTTTAGACATGTGTGGAGAGATGCTGGATATATCAGGAAAAGGATACTGGAGATGGTTTGGACATGTGGAGAGGAAGGAGAGATGCTGGGCAGATCAGAAGGATGCTGGAGATGGTTTGGACATGTGGAGAGGAAGGAGAGATGCTGGGCAGATCAGAAGGATTGGTAGAGATGGTTTGGACATGTAGAGAAAGAGGGGAGATGCTTAGGTTAGATAAGGTTAGGTTAGGTTAGGTGGGATGGTTTGGACATGTAGAGAAAGAGGAGGGATGCTTAGGTTAGGTTAGGTTGGGTTAGGTTAAGTGAGATGGTTTGGACATGTAGAGAAAGAGGAGGGATGCTTAGGTTAGGTTAGGTTAGGTTAGGTTAGGTTAAGTGAGATGGTTTGGACCTGTAGAGAAAGAGGAGGGATGCTTAGGTTAGGTTAGGTTAGGTGAGATGGTTTGGACATGTAGAGAAAGAGGAAATATGCTTAGGTTAGGTTAGGTTAGGTTAAGTGAGATGGTTTGGACCTGTAGAGAAAGAGGAGGGATGCTTAGGTTAGGTTAGGTTAAGTGAGATGGTTTGGACATGTAGAGAAAGAGGAGGGATGCTTAGGTTAGGTTAGGTTAGGTTAGGTTAGGTTAGGTTAGGTGAGATGGTTTGGACCTGTAGAGAAAAAGGAGAGATGCCAGGTAGATCAGGAAAAGGAGACAAGAGATGGTTTGGACATGTACAGAGGAAGGAGAGATGCTGGGTAGGTCGGGAGAGGGATGTTGGAGATTGAGCTGCCAGGCAAAATGAAAAGAAAAAGGCGAGTTCTCTTCACACAGACAGATGCATCGATAAATTAAGTGCTGCCCTCTATACAGCTTCGAATCGCCCCCAATGCTTGCTATAAAGTCAGTGAAGACACTCATTTCGTCTATCGTTTTTGGTCATGGTCTTTTTTTAATGATCTAATGCTTGCGAATAGAATAGTATTGATAAAGGAAATTACTGAATGTTCTTTATTTCCTTTTGCAGTGTTAGCGTGGCAGGAAACATTACTGTGACAACGAAATAAATAAATAGAGAAAGTTAAATAGATAGACAGATGGATAGATGGATGGATAGATATAGATAGATAGAAAGACAGATAGAAAGATTTATAAGTTTGATGGATAGAGAAAGAGGAGAAAAAATGTCTACTCAAAAGATAGATAGATATGGGGAGAGAGAGAGAGAGAGAGAGAGAGAGAGAGAGAGAGAGAGAGAGAGAGAGAGAGAGAGAGAGAGAGAGAGAGGCGAAGAAAATGTCTCCGCAAAGTGCCGTTCCAAAGACCATCAAAAGTGAGAAAACTCCGAAATGTCTCTCTCTCTCTCTCTCTCTCTCAAGCTATCTCTCTATCTATAAATCTTTATATCTATTTATCTATCGTTTTATCTATCAAATATCTACTTCCTTAGTTCCTCATCCTTCCTTCCCTCCTTCCTTCCTCCCTCCTTACTTTCTTTTTTTTAGGTTCTTTCTTTTCTATCTTCCCATCTTCTTTTCTATGCATCTATATGTCTTTCTCTCTTTCTTTCTTTCTGTCTGTCTGTCTGTCTGTCTGTCTGTCTATTCATCAATCAATCCATACTTGACTCACTCTCTCATACATGTGTCTAATCATCAAGGTAATACCAGAGATCATTAACACAGGTTGCCAAAGTTATACCATCAAACCACCACTACCACCACCCCACCACCACCACCACCACCAACAACAACAACAAGAACACCTCCTCCTTAATGCGTAATGAGGCGCGATGAATGGTTGTTACAATGATAAGTGCGGTAATGAGGTACGCAGGTGAGGTGCACACTTTGAGACACCTGTAATTAAGTGTATTATTCAGGTGTTCATTCTTTAATTAAGGTCGTTTATTACATGGTCTGAAATGCGTTACTCTTATGTTTTGTGTTACTTTTTTTTTTCATATTGTTCATTATTCAACTTGTCACGTAGAGAAATAGATTGAAGCTGAATATATCCTTTAATTTTTTTTTTCTCCTTTTCTTCATCCCATTCATCATTATGTTGTTTTGTGTTACTTTTTTTCATCTTACGTGTTCATCATTCAACTCGTCACGTATAGAAATAAATGAAAAGTGAATACATACTTTAACTTTTTTTTTTCATTCCATTCATCCTTGCTTTTCATCGCCATCTCCTTCATTTCCTTTCATTTTCATCTTTGTTTTCATTTCATTCCTTTGTCCTTTCTGCATCTCCTTCACTTTCTTTATTTTCTTCCGAAGTTTACCTCTTCTTTTCCTTCCCATGCATTCCTTTGTCGTTTTTCATCTCTTTCATTTTCTTCCTTATTTCATCTCTTGTTTTCCATCTTTTCTTTATCTTTCTCTTCATTTCTTTTCTTTTTCTTCCTTCCCTTTTTAAGCTCGATTTCTCTTCTTCAGTCTTTTATTATTTACTTTTTTATTTTCTCCATTTCATTATCCTTCATATTTTCATTGATTAACTTTCTTCTTCAAACATAGTTCCTTTCTTCTTTCCTTATTGTCATCCCTTTTCCCTCCTTTCCTAATCTTTTCTTTTTATTACTCACCTCCTTCCATTTTTCTTTTCCCTCTTACCTCCTCCTTTCCTAATTTCCTGTCTTTCTCCCTTTCTCTTTTCCATATTTTCATCTTCCTTCCTTCCTTCTGTCATTCATTCTTCCCTCCCTTCCTTCTCTCCCTCATTTCTTATTTCCTTCCTTTCTTCCTTATACTTTTCCTTCCTTCCTTCCGTCCTTCCGTACTTCCTTCCTACCAACGTTCCTCCCTCCCATCCTTCCGTCCTTCCTTCCTTCCTTCCTTCCTTCCTTATTTGACCACCGTAAGTTACCGAATGATAATGTTAGTCTTGCTCTCTCGATAACGCACAAGTTGGGGCCCAGAAGTTGGTTAGTCTGTTGGTCGATCTATTGGTTGACTGAGCCCTCCCCATCTCTCTCTCTCTGCAGCACACCAATATTCTTCCATTCTTCTGTCTTCTCTGCTTATCCTCCTCCTCCTCCTCCTCCTCCTCCTCCTCCTCCTCCTCCTCCTCCTCCTCCTCTTCTTCTTCTTCTTCTTTATTCGATTTCTCTTCCTCCTCATCGCGCTTCACCTCCCCTCGTTCTTTTACCATCCTCCTCCTCCTCCTCCTCCTCCTCCTCCTCCTCCCCCTCCTCCTCCTCCTCCTCGAGTATATTAGAGTGAGGTGAGAGAGAGACCAACTGTTGCACCACACACCACTCAACTTTAGCAATATCTTGTGAGGTCACTGAAACCCATAGCTCTCTCTTTTCTGGTAGTGGTGGTATTGGTGGTATTAGTATTGGTAGCAAAGCTGGTGGTGATTGTAGTAGTAGTGGTAGTAGTAGAAGTAGTAGTAGTAGTAGTAGTAGTAGTAGTAGTAGTAGTAGTAGTAGTAGTAGTAGTAGTAGTAGTAGTAGTAGTAGTAGTAGTAGTAGTAGTTGTTGTTGTTGTTGTTGTTGTAGGTATTGTTGTTGTTGTCGTAGCTGTTGTTGTTGTTGTTGTTGTTGTTGTTGTTGTATCAATAGTGATGGGTGAAGTATAAGGTGGTGGTGGTGGTGATCATGGTGATGTTGGTGATGGTGAAAACGGTGATGGTAAGGATGGTGAAAATGACGATGATGAAGATGGTGAAAATATTAATGATGATATTTTTTACACTGCCTATAGCGATGGGAGGCTTTCTTGATGGGGCCTCTTGGTCGACCCCAGCCCGTTAGCAGCGTAGGCGAATTTTATTTATAGTGTCTGCCGTGATGTATGCCTGATGATGATAGTGATGATAGTGATAGATTGAAGATGGTGGTGGTGTTGGTGGTGGTGGTGGTGGTGGTGGTAGTGATGGAGCCCTTTGGTTGCTGGGACAATCTTCTTTGGCGCATCACCAATCAGAAGGACAAAGAGTATCATTACGCTCTCTCTCTCTCTCTCTCTCTCTTTCTCCAC
>NC_066567.1:2349474-2366974 GCF_024679095.1 Eriocheir sinensis | reverse complement strand
GGAAGGAAAGAATTCATATAGAGGAATGAAGGAAGGAGGGAGGAAAGGAAAAGAGGAAAGGACTAAGAAATTAATGAAGGGAGGAAAGAATAAATAGTATAAAAGGAAGAGAGGAAGAGAGAAAGGAAGGAAGGAAGGAATAGATGAAGGAAGCGAAAAAGAAAGGGAAGATGAAACATAAAAAAAGTGAAAAAAGGAAGAAGTAAGGAACGAAAATAATAAAAAGGAAGAAAAAAAGGAAAAAAAGAATAGAAAATGGAATAATTCAACCAGAACAAGAAAACAAATGTGTGAGAGAGAGAGAGAGAGAGAGAGAGAGAGAGAGAGAGAGAGAGAGAGAGAGAGAGAGAGAGAGAGAGAGAGAGAGAGAGAGAGAGAGAGAGAGAGAGAGAGAGAGAGAGAGAGAGAGAGAGAGAGAGAGAGAGAGAGAGAGAGACTACCTAACACCACATGCTTGGACTTTAACCTTAACTTCCTTCCCTCCTCCTCCTCCTCCTCCTCCTCCTCCTCCTCCTCCTCCTCTGAAGATAGGGCCAGGAATCGCCTCAAGCCATCGTTAGCTGCCCTCTACTAAGTTAAGAGGAGGAGAGGAGGGAGGGAGGGAAGGGGAGGAGGAAGGAGGGAAAAATAAGAGGGTGAAGGAACATACAAAAAAGAGAAGAAGAGAGAAGGTAGAAGAAAGGGAAGAAGTGGAAGAGACATGCAGATAGGGAATGAGGGAAGGGAAGGAGGAAGGAGGGAAAAGGAGAGAGAAGGAAAGGGGACAGAAATGAAGAGAGGGAAAGAGAGGTAGGAAAGGCGGAAGGGTAAAAAAATAGAGAAATGAGAGATGAAAGCAGGGAAAGGGAGAGAAAGAACAGAAGGGAGAGGAGAGAAAGTAAGGAGAAAGGAAGAGAAGGGGTAGGAAGAGAAAAATCAATCAATCAATGCAGTCAATGGGGGCATACGCCATTGGACGCGTCGCCTCGCCCACCCCGCGACGCCAAGTCAGGGGATCCTTCCGGACGAGTCTCAATGTAGGCCCTCTTCCTATTCTGAGTGTCTCGGCAGGATCAATCGACTTGCTCAAACCACGAACTCTGTGGGCGTCCCCTTGGCCTCCTCCACCCAGGAGAGACAATCCGATGAGCACGGTCACTTCTAGGTACCGTGTCATATGCCCGTATAGCCGGAATTGGCGGTGACGGACTATGCAGGAAATATATGTCAAAATTCTGCGTAGACATTTATTATCAAAGGCATCAACCCGCCTCTCCAAGTCCCCATTTTCACGTTGTGTCTAAGGGCCATATTTTTAAACATTTCTGCGGCCAAGAACACGTAATTTACTAGTCTTCCGTGGGAGTTTAGGGCATTTCCAGGGGTACTTTTATGACCCAGGTGGTAGTCTGAGCCTTCTTCTGTACCGTGAACTTAAAAAAACACTCATTAGAATTCGATTAACCTCCTTTTTGGGCTTTGAAAATAGTTGGTGTAAGGGGTGGGAGCATCTGACAATACCAACCTATGTCTCACAACCACAGAGTAAGACAGGGAGCACAAGGGAATTGAAGATCCGGATCCTTGTCCTTCTGTACAGGTATCGACAACGCCATATACCCGTGCTGAGCGAGTCCATAACACCGTGGGTCAGGCCAATCCGCCGTGAGACTTCCTGGCCAGACTCACCGTTGTTATGAACTACGCCACTTAGGTGTGTGAAATTAACAAGGAAGAGAAGTAGGAATGGTAGCAAGGTAAAAAAGATATGAAAATAGGGAAGGAAAGAAGAAAAAAGGGAGGGAAGGAAGAAAAGAGAAAGAAAAGGTGGGATATAATGAAAAGAAAGAGGAAGATCGAGTAGAGAAGGGGAAGGAGAAGTAAAACGATAAAAAAGAATGAGGAATGATAGAAGGAAAGGAAGGAAAAGAAAAATTAGAAAATAAGAAGAATAAGGAAGGAAATTAGATAAATGAAAGGACATAGAAAAGGAGTAAGATAGAGAGGCAGACGAGAAGTGAAGAGATAGGAAGGAGAGAAGAAGGGGAAGAGGGAGGAAGAGATAGGGGAAGAAGAGAAGGAAAAGAAAGAAGCAAAGGAGGGATGAAAGAAAGAAAGACAGGTAGGAGAGACAGGGAAGGAGGACGAGGAGAAGGAAGAGAGAAAGAAAGGAAGATAAGATGGAAGAGAAAGGAGTAAATGAGGAAAAAATGGAAGATAGGAAGAAGAAAGGCAAGGAAGAAGAGAGGAAAGAAAAGAGGGGAAAGGAGTGAAAAAGGAATTAAGGAAGAGAGGAAGTGAAAGGGACAGAAAGAGAGGAATGGAGAGGAGGAGGAAGAGAGAAAAGGATGGAAGAAGGAAACGAAGAATTAGAAGAAGGTAAAGAAAAAAAGGAGAAAGAAAGAAGGGAGGAAAAAATGAAGGATGAAAGGAAGAAATAACAAAAATGAAAGTAGGAAAAAAGTGAAGGGAGGAAAGAAGGAAGAAAAAGACGAAAGGAAGAAATAAAAGCAAAGAGGAAAATAAAAGGAAGAGCAAAATGAGACAAGTAGGAGAACAGAAAACGACAAAGGAGGAAAATAAGGAGGAAAAGACAGCCTGGGAGGAGGAAAGAAGAAAAATAAAGGAGGAGGAAAGTTAAACAAAGATAAAAGGAATGAAGAAAAGTGAGCAGGGAGGGAGGGAGGGAGAGGAGGGAGAGAGAGAGGGAGGGAAGGAGGGAGGGAAGAATGGAGAGAGAGGAGAAAATAAAACAAAAACGTGGATTGGAGAATCTGTATCCGAGAGAGAGAGAGAGAGAGAGAGAGAGAGAGAGAGAGAGAGAGAGAGAGAGAGAGAGAGAGAGAGAGAGAGAGAGAGAGAGACTAAAGACAATGGCAATAAAAGATCATACGACATTTCTTCCTCCTCCTCCTCATCATCATCATCATCATCATCATCATCATCATCATCATCATCCTAAACTGTCACCCACTTCACAGGATCATACTAATTATATCAATATCAAGAGAGAGTGGCCAATGTTACCCCGATATCTAAAAAAAGGGGATAAAAAATAAGCCAACAATTATCGTCCTATCAGCCTTACGTCTGTCCTAATTAATGCACATAGGTGAAAAAAATCCTAACTTTAAATATCAGCTTCAAGGACATGAGCTCAGCGAAGTAAAACAAGAAAAAGATCTTGGTGTCATTATCAGTAACACTCTTAAAATGAGTGATCAATGTTCTGCGGCGAGTAAAAAAGCCAATATGATGTTAGGATTAATCTCAAGAAACTTTTATTATAAATCACCCGAACTTATGAAAAGATTATATTTAGCATTTGTAAGACCACACCTAGAATACGCCGTTCAGTTCTGGTCACCGAATTATATCAAAGATCAAGTTTTGCTAGAAAGGATACAGCGACGAGCAACCAGACAAACTCCAGCGCTCCGTAACTTGCCATATGATGAGCGTTTAAACCGTTTAGATATGTTTTCCTTAAAGAAGCGAAGGGTAGGAGGGGACTTAATTGAAGTGTTAAAAATCCTTAATAGATTCGAAAACATTAACCCAGATAGTCTATTTCAGACAGACACCAACACAGTAACACGCAGCAACGGTATGAAGTTAAAGGGAAACCGATGTAACACATTGGCGCGCAGAAGTTATTTCAATAATAGAGTCGCCGATCACTGGAATAGACTCCCACCGTCAGCAGTTAGCACACAGAGTATTAATAGCTTCAAGTGTCTTCATTGGATAAGTACTTCAGGGATATAAGATTATACTGACCCTTTTTCGTATGTTCCAGGCACACTGCAGAACGACTACAACCTGAAGTCACTTTATTTTCCCCCACAGCTTAGATTACAAGTAGCGTAAGTTAACAACAGAGTAAAGAAAAAAAAATAATGTACGCAACATACATCTGATGAGTGAGGTGTGGGAACAGTAAGGTTAACAGGATACTGGAGCGTACACCCGTACCGAAGGTAAACGAGGATCGAACCTCTACCTGTAACCCCTGAAACTACATCTCACCCCATCGTGAGGAGCCCAATTAAATACTAGGTCTTATAATGTTGTAATAATCAACTACATACACTATTTACTGACCCTGTCTCGTATGCGTCAGGCAGACTGCAGCACGACTACAACCTAATGACATATCATTTTCCCCCACAGCTCAGGTCACCGGTAGTGTAAGTTAAGGGTAATAATCTCCTCTTACTTCTCACTTTGCTGTAAAATTTCCATGTCCCTTTCTTCCTTAAAGGCACATGGTGTTCTCTTCTAACTATTTCCTGCCGGCACGTTGTCGGAGAGAGAGGTGGGTGGGGAGGAGCCTTCATCAATTCTGTCCTGTCCTACCACACGTAGATTACTAGTAGCAGCGGTAGTAAACAGACACCCTCGCCATAAACCGACAGGTCTTCTGGTGTCTATTCTTCCTATGTATTCCTCTTCCTCTTCCTCCTCCTCCTCCTCCTCCTCCTCCTCTTCTGCCTCCTCATTGTGTACTCTAAACATCACAGCAAGCGTAAAGGGTCAAATCTCTCTCTCTCTCTCTCTCTCTTGTTGCTCTTCATTTTTCCGCACTTCGTTTTCTTTTCATGTTGTCACCAAAGAAAACGAGCCATTAGGCCAACGAAGGGGGGGGGGGGGGTAAAAAAAAAAGGGGTCAAGAGGAGGAGGAGGAGGAGGAGGAGGAGGAAAATATGGAGGAAGGGTAAAAAATGGAGGAAACGGATGAGGAAAGAAAGAGTGGAGGGAAAAAAAGATGAGTATAGTGGAGGAGGAGGAGGAGGAGGAGGAGGAAAGGAAGAAGAATATGGGAAGGAGGAGGAGGGGAAGGAAAAAGACTGTGAGTAGGATAGGAGGAAGAAAAGGAGGAGGGGGAGATAAAAAAAAAAGATCGTGAGGAGGAGAAGAGGAAGAGGAGGAAGAAGAAGAGGAGAAAATGTGGAGCAAATTGTATCGGAGAGAAAGAGTGGATTGGAGAGAAATGGAGGAAAAATGGAGGAGTGGAGGAGGCAGTGGAGGGAGAAAAGTTGGAAGGGTAAAAAAAGGGAGAGAAAGGAAATAGGAAGGGAGAAAAAGGAAAAGAGGATTAGAGGAAGGAAAAATGGAAGAGGGGGGACGAGGAAGGAGGAATGAAGGAAGGGAAAGAGGGATTATAAATGAGAAATGAAGGAAGACAATGAAGGAGAAAATGGAAGAGAAAAAAGGAAAAGGAGGAGGGAGGAGAGGAGGAAGGAGAAAAGAAGCAAAATGAAGACAGGAAAGAAGGAAGAAAAGAGAAACGGAAAGTAGGAAAATGAGAAATGAGGAAAGGACGAAGAGAATGGAGGAACAAGAAAAGGGTGAAGGGAAAGAAGGAAAAGGAAAAATGAGGAAAGAAGAAAAAGAACGAAGGAAGGAGGAAAGAAGGAAGGGAGAGGCAGAGAAGAGAGGAAGGAATGAGAAAGACACGGGAAGGTAAAAATCGATCGGTCAAACAAGTTCAGTGTATTTCTATAGGTCAAAAAGTTATGCTATCTCGAGAGCGCAAAAAGGTCATATGGAGTCACGAAAGGTCAAATTATGGAGGTGTTAAGACCCTCACAAGTGTCGGTATCGCACTTAGCCGACATCTGTCCGTGCGAGTTTTGACCGGGACGAGAATATTGTGGTGTCTTGTGGGTCTAGTGGGGGGTGGGAGGGCGGGTGAGAGTAGGTCTCAATGACGGGGGTTGTGGAGGAGGGACTTGCCGAATTTGCTTAGGTTTGTCTGGTATCGGTCCTGTAGGAGGGGCCTGATGGTCAACCCAGTCCGTTGCGGCGCAGGCAAATGTTTATAGTGGCGCCATCTTGCTTGGCTCATGCTGCCCCCCGGAGCTCATCTGACCCTCCCTTTAGAATTTTAGAGAGAGAATCTAGAGTCCGGGTTGATGGGCGGTCTTCAGGACAGCATGTGGGTAGTCTTAAGCCACTCGGCGGTGACTCATCCTGGACTCGGCGCCGTCACGCTAACCACTGAGCCACCGCCTCCCCCGGGCACATTAAGGTCAAGCAAAATCAGGTCACATTAAGGTCTGGTAAGGTTAAATTAGGTCACAGGACACGTTGAGGCATGTCTGAGGGGCGGCCAAATATGTCTTCCTCTCGAAGGCAAGATTTGAGGAGGTATTTTCTCTCCTCCTTCTCCTCCTCCTCCTCCACCTCTCGTTCCTCATCCTTTCCTTCAGAATTTCTTTTCTCCCCTTATCTCTTTTGCTTATTTCTTTCATCCCATTTTTCTTCTTTTGTTTTCCTTCCTTTATTTTCCCATCTTTCACTGTTTTCCTTCCTCCTTCCTTCCTTCCTCCCTCCTTTCTTCCATACATTCTTCATATTTTTTCTCCTACAAGTCCTCCTTTTTCCTTTCTTTCCTTTCTCTTCCTTCTATTCGTAATCTATTATTCTTTCATCTCTTCCTTTCCTCCCTTCGTGCCTCTTCCTTCTCTTCTTTCTGCTCTTCCCTGCCCGTCTTCCTCTTTCTGTTCCTCTTTACATTGTTTTCATATCATTTTTTTTTATTCTCTTTCCTACTTTTCCTTCTCTTCTTCCTCTTTCTTCCATTTTATCTAACATTCTTTCATCTTTTATTTCTTCTTTCCCTTTCTTTTCCCTTCCTCTATTTTCCTTCCATCGTTTCTCTTTCCCCATCTCTTCCTTTTCTTCACTCTTCCTTCTCTCCCTTCTCTTCCTCCCATTCTTTATCACCAATTCTTTCTTCCAGTTTTCTTCACTTTTCGTTTCTTCTTCCTTCGATCCATTCTTTCTTTCTTTCTTCTGCTTTTCTCACTTTCTTCTTCCTAGTCTTCCTTCCATTCATTCTTTTATTTTCTTCTTTATATTTAATTCCTCCTTCCTTCTCCGTATCCTTCTTTCCTTCCTTCCTGTCTTCCTTCTCCTTCCCTCGCATCCCTCCACACACATCTCAAGAAACTTTTATTATAAATTACCCGAACTTATGAAAAGATTATATTTAGCATTTGTAAGACCACACCTAGAATACGCCGTTCAGTTCTGGTCACCGAACTATATCAAAGATCAAGTTTTGCTAGAAAAGATACAGCGACGAGCAACCAAACAAATTCCAGCGCTCCGAAACTTGCCATATGACGAGCGTTTAAAGCGTTTAGATATGTTTTCCCTAAAAAAGCGAAGGATAAGAGGGGACTTAATTGAAGTGTTCAAAATCCTTAATGGATTCGACAACATTAACCCAGATAGTCTATTTCAGAGAGACGCCAACACAATAACGCGCAGCAACGGTATGAAGTTAAAGGGAAACCGATGTAACACATTGGTGCGCAGAAGTTTTTTCAATAACAGAGTCGTCGATCACTGGAATGGACTTCCACCGTCAGTAGTTAGCGCACAGAGTATCAATAGCTTCAAGTCTTCTTTGGATAAGTACTTCAGGGATATAAGATTATACTGACCCTTCTTCGCATGTTTTCAGACAGATTGCAGCAAGACCTCAACCTATATTCATATTATTCTCCCACACAACCTAGATTGCAAGTAGCGAAAGTCAACAATAGAGTAAAGCAACAGTTAATGTCCGCATGACAGGTGGAGTGAGGTGTGGGTGCAGTAAGGTGACAGGTTACTGGTGCGTGCATAGTACCGCCGGTAAAACGAGGATCAAGCCTCCACCTGTGCCCCTGAAACTACACCTCACCCATCGTGAGTATTAGGGGGGATTCTGGGCTGCCCTGTAGGCCACTCTGTCCTCTTCCAGTCTCCTGTATTTCTATGTTCTTATGTTCTTATGTAATGAAGTCATTTTCCCCACAGCTTAGGTCACCAGTAGTGTGTTAAGGGTAGTAATTTCCTCTTATTTCTCTTTATCAGAAATTTCCATGTCCCTTTCTTCCTTAAAGGTACATGGTGTTCTCTTCTAACTATTTCCTGCCGGCACGTTGCCGGAGGGAGAGGGTGGGAGGAGCCTTCGTCTATTCTGTCCTGTCCTACCACACGTAGATTACTAGTAGTAGCGGTAGTAAACAGACACCCTCGCCATAGACCGATAGGTCTTCTGGTGTCTGTTCTTCCTATGTATATTCCTATGTATATTCCTCTTCCTCCTCATTACCCGTCTTCCTTGTAATTAATTTCACGCAATTTTTTTTTCTGTATGTTTTTTCATTCATACTTCCAATTCTTGTATCCTTCCTTCTTCCTTCTTCCTTCCTTCCTTCCTTCCATCCTCCTTTTCTTCCTTTACTTTCCTTTCTTCTTTCCTTCCTTCCTCCCTTCAATTCTTTTTTATTTCATCTTTCTTTCTTCCTTCCATGCTCCTTTTCCACCTCATTTTAATCATCATAGTCTTCCTCCTCCTCCTCCTCCTCCTCCTCCTCCTCCTCCTCCTCCTCCTTCACCCACAAGTTCCTTCCTCCATTAAAGTTTTAAACACTTGAAAAATAAAAATAAAGTTCTCTTCTGCTCTCTCTCTCTCTCTCTCTCTCTCTCTCTCTCTCTCTCGTATTTTCCTTTCCTCCACTTCCTATTTTTATCTCCTCCACTTCGTGTTATCTTTCATTACTTATTTCCTTATTTTTCTTTCCTCCTCCTCCTCCTCCTCCTCCTCCTCCTCCTCCTCCTCTTCGTGACAAAATCATTACCCGCCCCTATTCTTCTCTCTCTCTCTCTCTCTCTCTCTCTCTCTCTCTCAGTATTCCCTTCAAAATATTATCCGAACACTTATCTCCTTCTAATTTTTCTATCCTCCTCCTCCTCCTCCTCCTCCTCCTTTTTTCCTCCTTCTTTCCTCCCGCAGTTTTCTCCATCATGTATCACAGTTATCTCCTTCATCTCCCTTTTCACAACCTCGTCTCTCATCTCCTCCGCTTCCTCCTCCTCCTCCTCCTCCGCTTTCCATTTAACCTCCTCCTGCTCCCCCTCTTCTTTACACTCTCGTCTACACCTCGTTTTCCTCCTCCTCTCCTCCACTTCTCTCTCTTTTATCTCCCTTCATCTCCTTCTCCTTCTCCTCCTCCTCCTCCTCCTCCTCCTCCTCTCAGCATCACTTGAAGAGGCTACATACAGCATCATCAGGGCAGGTCATCTCATGCCGCCTATCTCCCTCACTCATCTCCCTAAGCTCATCTCCACTTCGTCAGGTCCAGCATCCATAACCCTGAGTCTCTCTCTCTCTTAGGAAAGAAAGATTGAAGAGAGAGAGAGAGAGAGAGAGAGAGAGAGAGAGAGAGAGAGAGAGAGAGAGAGAGAGAGAGAGAGAGAGAGAGAGAGAGAGAGAGAGAGAGAGAGAGAGAGAGAGAGAGAGAGAGAGAGAGAGAGAGAGAGAGAGAAAGTTAAATTCACAAAGTCGTTTAAAATGTAACTCAGACTAAAGGAAAATAAATGAGGAGAATAAAGGAGACACAAAATTAGGAAGAAAATAATACTAATGAACATAAATAAGAAAGGGAAAGAAGAGAATAAATAAATATAACAGAGGAGGAGGAGGAGGAGGAGGAGGAGGGGGGGAGGGGGAGGAAGTGGAGAGAACAAGAAAGAATAAAATAATGGCTAAAAAGCTTAAATGAAATAATAATGCTAAAGGTAATAATGATGATAATAATGGAAATGAAGGAAGAACAAAAGGAGTAATAAAAAAAACAATAAATTTGGTTCTTGAATATAAATGTCTGTGATTTAGTGGTAGAGATTAAGGGGGGGGGGGAGAGAGAGAGAGAGAGAGAGAGAGAGAGAGAGAGAGAGAGAGAGAGAGAGAGAGAGAGAGAGAGAGAGAGAGAGAGAGAGAGAGAGAGAGAGAGAGAGAGAGAGAGAGAGAGAAGAGGAACTGACAGGAAATAATTGAAAATACTGAAAAAGTGGAGAGAGAGAGAGAGAGAGAGAGAGAGAGAGAGAGAGAGAGAGAGAGAGAGAGAGAGAGAGAGAGAGAGAGAGAGAGAGAGAGAGAACCCGGCCTCGCGGCGCCTACCCTCCTTTCATTATCATAAGATACAACATTACTCCGGGCGTTAGAGGAGGAGGAGGAGGAGGAGGACGGAAGGGGAGTATGAAGAGGTTCAGAAGAGGATGAGAGAACAACGAACTCAAAATCTCTCTCTCTCTCTCTCTCTCTCTCTCTCTCTCTCCAATTTGGGTAATGAGACGACTCTCAAAATAAAAATAACCTCTAAGTCGTACTTGTATCAGAGAGAGAGAGAGAGAGAGAGAGAGAGAGAGAGAGAGAGAGAGAGAGAGAGAGAGAGAGAGAGAGAGAGAGAGAGAGAGATATTTGAACCTTCTCACCTCCCTTCCTACTATTTGTTTGTCTCTCTCTCTCTCTCTCTCTCTCTCTCTCTCTCTCTCTCTCTCTCTCTCTCTCTCTCACCCTGACATCTGACCCTACGGATGACAAGTGACCTGCCAACGAAGAGGAGGAGGAAGAGGAGGGGAGGAGGAGGAGGAGCAGGAGGAGGAGGAGGAGGAGGAGGAGGAGGAGGAGGAAAGGAAAAATGGAGGTATAAGAGAAGCGACTCAAAAGTAAACATAGATGAATGACCTCACGTACAAACACACACACACACACACACACACACACACACACACACACACACACACGACTTCATACTTACAAGCGAGATAAAAAAACTAACTAATTAACAGGTAAGATCCAGGTAAGACCAACTCTATGTAATATTTTTCCTCCTCCTCCTCCTCCTCCTCCTCCTCCTCCTTTCTATGGCTCTAGGTAAATGAAAAACAAAAAAAAGGTTTGAAAGTCTCCCTAGAGTAAGAGGAGGAGGAGGAGGAGGAGGAGGAGGAGGAGGAGGAGGAGGAGGAGGAGGAGGAGTAATGAGTTGCGTGGAGGGGTAGGAGATAAGAGGAAGAGAAGACATGAAGAGGAGGAGAAGTGGAGGAAAGTAGGACGAATGGGGGGTGGAGGAGGAGGAGGAGGAGGAGGAGGAGGAGGAGGAGGAGGAGGAGGAGGAGGAGGAGGAGGAGGAGGTAGTATTAAGGAGAGAATATAATCAGGAGGAACAGAAGGAAGGGAAGAAGGAAAAGTTGAATAAAAAATGAGAAGCGAAAGAATGAAAAATGAATATAAATGAGAAATAGAAATAAATAGAAAATAATAAATGTGAAGGAAAAGGAGGAGGTTAAGAAAAGGAGAAATATGGGAGGGGAAAAAGAAAGGGGAAGGAGGCAAAGGGGAAGTAAAGGAAGTAGAAGAAGAAGAGTTAAGAGGGAAAACAAAGGATGAACAAATAAGAAAAGGAGAGAATAGGGGAGAATGAAAATGAAAGGGAGAGGAGGAGGGAAAGAAAGGTAGGGAAAGGAAGGGAAGGGGAGAAAAACGGACCCTAGATTTGGAGAAAGGAAGGGAAAGGAAGGGAAGGGGAGAAAAACGGACCCTAGATTTGGAGAAAGGAAGGGAAAGGGAAGGGAAGGTAGGGATGGGTGGTGATGCAGAGAAAGATGAAGGGAAATAGAAGGGTAGATAAAGAAGGGAAAGGAAAAGAAAGGGAAGGAAAGGTAAGGAAGGGAGACGATGTAGATAAAGGAGAAGAGAAGTGGGACAGATAAAGAGGGGAGTAGAGAAAAGGAAGGAAAGGACAGTAGAAGAAAAGGGAAGGAAACGGAGAGATGAGAAAGGGAGAGAAAGAAAGAAAGAAACAAAGGGAAGGAAAAAGAAAGGAGAATGGGAACTAAAGAATAAGAATGGAAAGAATAGAGAATAAGAAGAAAAGGGAAGTAGAAGAATAGGAAAGAAACGGAGAGATGAGAAAGGGAGAGAAAGAAAGAAAGAAACAAAGGGAAGGAAAAGGAAAGGAGAATGGGAACTAAAGAATAAGAATGGAAAGAATAGAGGAGAACGAATAGGAGGAGGAGGAGGAAATATGAAGAAAAGAGGGAATAGGGAAAATAAGAACAGGAGAAAGAGATAAAAGAAAAACAGGAATATAAAAAAAATGATAGAAAAAACAAACGAAGGAAAGGAATAAGGTAACGGGAAGAAGAATGAAGGAGTAAGAAGCAGAGGGGAAAGAGAGAAAGAGGAATAAAGAAGAGAATGAAGGAGAGGAGAGTGAAGAGGGGTACTGAAGAGGAAGGGAATGGGAGGGAAAGAGAGAAGAGAGTACGAGTCGATGATAATGAGGAGGAGGAGGAGGAGGAGGAGGAGGAGGAGGAGGAGGAGGAGGAGGAGGGTAGCCATAAAAGAGGAAGAGAGGGGAGAGAACGAGGGAAATAATGACCAGGAGAAAAAGAAATGAGCGATAAAGAGGAGAAAAAAGAAGAAAATAAGGATAATTAGACGGGAAGGGAAAAAAAAAGAGAAAAAACAAGAAAAGGGAGAAAGGGAGGGGAGGAAAAAGGGAAGGAAGGGGAAAAGAAAGGAGGAAGGGAACAACAAAGACAGGGATGCAGGATGAAGGAAGAAGGGAAAAAGAAGGAGAGGAAGAAGAAAGAGAAGGAAGGAAGGAAACATGAAGGCAAGGGAGAGAGGGAGGGGAAGGAGAAGGGAAGGAAGGAGAAAAGAAAGGAAGGGATGAAGGATGAAAGGAAAGAAAGAATAAAGGAAGGAAGGGAAAACGAACGAGAGAAAGAAGAAAGAGAAGAAAGGAAGGAGGGAACAGAGGGAAGGAGGAAAAAATGAAAACGAAAAAAAAATAGAAATAGGAAAGAAGAAACAAAGAAGAAATCAAAGGAAAAAGCAAGCAAGAGGGAGGAGGGAGGAAAGGAGAGAAAATTGGAGGTAGGAGGAAAGAGAAGAGAAAAATAAAGAGGAAAGAAAGAAAAAGGAAGGAAAAAGGAAGACAAACTGAGGTAATGAAGATTGGGACAGGGAGGAAAAAGAGGAGGGAAAGAAAGGGAGGGGAAAGAAATGGGGGAAATAAATAAGGGAAAGAAAAGGGGAAATAAATAGGGAAAAAAAGGGGAAAAGAAAGGGGAAAGAAAGGGGCGGAAGGAAAGCTATCATTGCGGTTGTGTGGGGACAGATGTGATGCTTCCTATCTCTCTCTCTCTCTCTCTTTTTATAACTTGAGAGAGAGAGATAGAGAGAGAGAGAGAGAGAGAGAGACAGAGAGAGAGAGAGAGAGAGAGAGAGAGAGAGAGAGAGAGAGAGAGAGAGAGAGAGAGAGAAATGTACTAAAGTAAAAAAGATACAGAGAAACAAAGATAATATATGTTAAGATAAGGAGAGAAGAAAGTATGAAAAGAAAGAAAGAAGGAAGGAAGGAACGAAGGAAGGAAGGAAGGATAAATGAAGGCGAGAGAGAGAGAGAGAGAGGAGGAAGGAGAGAAGGATGGAGAGAAGAAAGGAGGAGGGAAACAAGAAAGGAAGGGATGAAGGAGGAAAGGTAGGAAAGAATAAAGGAAAGAAGGAAAAAAGAACGAGAGGAAGGAAGGAACGAGAGAACCAAGAAGAAGAGGAGGAAAGAGAAAGGAAAAGAGAAGGAAAAAAGAACGGCAGGATAGTGGAAAAGGAAAGAAGGAAGGAGGGAACGAAGGAAAGAAAGAGGGAAGAAAGGAAGAAAAGAAGGAAGGAAGGAAGGATGCAAATCTTATAGTATTTAGAAACTTGGCAGATCTAAGGCGAGGGAAAACAGGATGAGGAGGAGGAGAAGAGGAGGATCAGGAAGAGAAGAGGAGGATTAAAAAGAGAAGAGGAGGATCAAGAAGAGAAGAGAAAAAGGATTAAAAAGGGAAGATTAGGATTAAAATGAGAAGAGGAGAATCAGGAATAGAAAAAGAGGATTAGAAAGAGAAGAGGAGGATCAGGAAGAGAAGAGGAGAATTAGGAAGAGAAGAGGAGAGGAATTAGAAAGAAAAGAGGAGGATCAGGAAGAGAAGAGGAGAATTAGGAGGAGAAGAGGAGAGGAATTAGAAAGAGAAAAGGAGGATCAGGAAGAGAAGAGGAGAATTAGGAAGAGAAAAAAAGAGGATCAGAAAGAGAAGAGGAGGATCAGGAAGAGAAGAGGAGAATTAGGAAGAGAAAAAAAGAGGATCAGAAAGAGAAGAGGAGGATCAGGAAGAGAAGAGGAGAATTAGGAAGAGAAAAAAAAGAGGATCAGAAACAGAAGAGGAGGATTAGGAAGAGGAGAAAAAAAGATTAGGAGGAGGAGAAAATGGGAGAATTAAAAGGAAAAAGGAGGATCAAATATACTAGAAGGGGAATAAGAAGGAAAGAAAGATTAAAAAAGAGGAAGAGAAGAGGAAGAAAATAAAGAGGAGGATAAAGAAGAGGATTAAGAGGATGAGAGAGAGAGAGAGAGAGAGAGAGAGAGAGAGAGAGAGAGAGAGAGAGAGAGAGAGAAATAAAAATGGATGAGAGAAATTGGGACGATAAAAAATAATAGACTCGAGGAAAAGGGAAATCATGGAGGAGGAGGAGGAAGAGGAAGAGGAGGAGGAAGAGGAGGAGGAGGAGGAGGAAAATGAGTCCCAAGAGATTTATATAATTACTTTGAAGAACACTTAATGACCTTCACTTACTTTAAAAGAGAGAGAGAGAGAGAGAGAGAGAGAGAGAGAGAAAAAAGTATTAATCCTAATCCTTACTTTCTCTCTCTCTCTCTTCTTTTCGCTTTCCTCCCCTCGCCGTCCACTTCTTCCTTTAAAATTCCACTTATTCCATCTTCTCTCCACTTTATTTCTTTATTTCTCTCATTTCTTCCCCTCATTGCCCCATTTCTTCCATATGCCCATCACCTTCTCTTTACATCTCTTTATTAGTCTTCTCTCTCTTCTCCGCCTCTTCCTTCCTTGCCCTTTCTTTCTTTCCATGTCTTTTCTCCCTCTCTATCTTTCTCATTTCATCTTCAAATCGCTGCCCTTTCCCTCTCCCTCCCTTCCTTTCCTCCCCTCTCCTTCCCTTTCTTTCTCTCATTCCTCGTCCTTCATTTCCCTTTTTTTTTTCTCTACACTGAATTTCTCTCTACCACTCCATCTTCATTTCACTTTCCTCCCCTTCCTTTCTCTCATTCTTCCTCCTTCCTTATCCTCTTTTTCTCCTTTATCGCCATTCCCTCTCTCTCTTTCTCTCATTCCATCTTCAAATCGTTTCCCTCCTCTCCCCTCTCTCCTCTTTTTCTCCTTTATCGCCATTCCCTCTCTCTCTTTCTCTCATTCCATCTTCAAATCGTTTCCCTCCTCTCCCCTCTCTCCTCCCTCCTCCCTCTTCATTAGTCACCTCCCCTCATATGTCTTCTCTTTCCTCCCCTTTTCTCACTCCTTCCTCTATCCTCCCTTCTCTTTCCTCATTCCCGTTCTTTCCTCTCACTCATGTTCCCTCCTTTTCCCTCCCTTGCCTTTCCTTCTCTCTCTCTCTCATTCCATCTCCAATTTGTTTCCCTCCCCTCCCCCTCCCTTAATACCTCTTTCCTCCCCTTTTTTCCCTCCTTCCTCTATCCCATCTTCTCTTTCCTCATTCCCCTTCTTTCCTCTCCTTTCCCTCCTTTCCTTCTCTCTCTCATTCCATCTCCAATTCGTTTCCCTCCCTCCCCCTCCCCCTCCCCCCTTCATCAGTCACCTCCCCTCATATTTCCCTCGCTGACTGACCAATAAAAAGTCGCCACGAGGGGACGGCCGCAGCTGATTGGCCGTAAAGAAAGAAAAGAATCTGCCGGTCACTCCCTTAAATCACGGTGCCCTGGACGCTTTTTCCATCTGTCGCGTTTTTTTTTTCTGCCTTTTTTCATTTTTTCATTCTTTTTCCGGCTTTTTTCCTGTCATTTTCCTTTTTTTTCGGTTTTCCTTTTCTCTTTTTGTTATTTTTTCTTCTTTTTCCTCTTTTTTTTCATCCTTTTGACGCTGTTTTCCTGTCTTTGTATCATTCTTTCCCCTGTTTTCCTCTATCTTGTGTCTCTTTTTTTTTTGTCTCATTTCCATCATTTCCCTTTTTCTTTTTCTCTTCCTTCCATTTTTCCCTTTCCTTCTCTCTTTTTCTTCTTTTTTCCTTCATTGTTTCTATCTTTTTCCTGTTTTCCTGTCATTTTCCTTTATTTACGGTTTTCCTTTCTTTTTTTTTTTTTTTTTTTTCTTTTTTTTCCTGTTTTCCTCTTTTTATCTTTTCCCGCTGTTTTCCTCGATCTTGTTATCATCCTTTCCACTGTTTTCCTTTATCCTTTCTCCATCTGGGTTTTTTTATTTCCATAATTTCCCTCTTTCTTTCTCTCTTCCTGTCATTCATTCCTTTTTTTCGGTTTTGCGGTCATTTATCTTTCTTTTTTCAATCTATCGCCTTTTTCTTTCTTTTTTCCCGTTTTCTTTTTCCTGTCTTTTTCCTTCCTCCCGTCAGATTTCCCATTGTTTTTTTCCTGTCTTCATGTTTTTTATTTCTTTATTGCTGTATATTCCGTCTTTTCATTAATATTAATAATTTACCATTTTTTTCTTGTTTGCTTGTAACCTGTTCATTTTTCATATATATTTTGCAATCTTTATCGATGTCATTACTTTTTTTTCGATTTCTTCCACCTTATTTCTTTTTCCTTTCATATTATTTTGATACATATTTATTTTTTCGTTTTAATTACCGTTTTTTTTGTTTTGTTTCTGTATTTCTTCTTTGTTTCTTGAAATTGACATAACCATTTAATAAATTTTGCAAGTATTTTCTTAACCCGGTAGCAGCGGGGATCATGTTTTTTAATGGTCCCTCTAAGCGAGAAAAATGAGAAAAATCATCAATCACACAAAGCATTTCATAATATATATAAAGCATTTGTGATCAGTTTATGTGTCATCTATTTTGGGGGGTTTATATCATGGCACAAATTTGGCCCGTCGCTGCTACACGGTAAAGCCACAAATTTGGCCCGTCGCTGCTACACGGTAAAGCCACAAATTTGGCCCGTCGCTGCTACACGGTAAAGCCACAAATTTGGCCCTTCGCTGCTACACGGTAAAGCCACAAATTTGGCTGTCGTTGCTACACGGTAAAGCCACAAATTTGGCCCATCGTTGATGAACGGTAAAGCCACAAAGTTGGCCCATCGTTGCTGCACGGTAAAGCCACAAATTTGGCCCTTCGTTGCTCAACTGTAAAGCCACAAATTTGGCCTGTCGTTGCTACACGGTAAAGCCACAAATTTGGCCCATCGTTGCTACACGGTAAAGCCACAAATTTTGGCTTGCTTTCACACGGGAAAGCAACAAATTTGGCCCGTCGCTGCTACACGGTAAAGCCACAAATTTGGCATTCGCTGCTACACGGTAAAGCCACAAATTTGGCCCGTCGCTGCTACACGGTAAAGCCACAAATTTGGCCCGTCGCTGCTACACGGTAAAGCCACAAATTTGGCCCGTCGCTGCTACACGGTAAAGCCACAAATTTGGCCCGTCGTTGCTACACGGTAAAGGCACAAATTTGGCCAGTCGATGCTACACGGTAAAGCGACAAATTTGGCCAGTCGCTGCTACACTGTAAAGCCACAAATTTGGCCTGTCGGTGCTACACGGTAAAGCCACAAATTTGGCCTGTCGCTGCTACCAGGTAAAGCCACAAATTTGGCCTGTCGCTGCTACACGGTAAAGCCACAAATTT